>NC_064818.1:74503834-74706190 GCF_023721935.1 Panthera uncia | reverse complement strand
GGGGCACCATAAGTGCTCTTGGTGATTGTAGCTCACAGGATTCGCTCAGAAAATAGATGTCCTCTGAGGGATAGAGAATCGGGGGTTCATTATCGGAAATGGGCCTTACACAATCCTGGAAGCTGGTGGAAAATTCGCTGGAAGGCTGTTGCCTCTAGTGTTGAGTCTGACGCTGATTAGAACGCCAGGCCGGCAGTGAGGAAGGAAAGCTGACGTGAAGTGCGGGACAGCAGGGGTCCCCAAACCTGTCCCCCATGCAACTTTGACAGCACGAGTCACCTACCACAGGAACTGTGCCCTGAGCCACAGAAGTCACAGGCACCTAGGCCAGGACACGGAGACAGCGAAGGAGGAGATCCAGGGGGCACTGAAGAAGCTGTCCCAGGCCAACAAAGTGCCCCGTACCGACCTTGAAGAGGATAAAATGGCCACGCACTGCTTATGCCCTCCAGATTTCCCACAGAGGTCTCCTGCGGTCAGTCTGAACCTAGGGCTGTACAGGGAAGGGAATTCTGGGAAGCACGGTTCAGCCTAGCTAGGTTAATATGTATGTCATGGACCCCATCTCCGTGACCTCATTTAGTCACCTCGTGACTGTGTCTGTTTTGCCGGCAAGGAAACCAAACCTCGGGATTACCTACCTTTCCAGATCACGCAGCTACTGCAAAGAAGACGCACAAATGGCCAACAAGTGCCTGAGAAGATGCTCAGTGTCATTGTCCTTTAGAGACAGGCAAATCGAAGCCAGTGAGAGGACTCTTCACACCGAGTAGGATGGTTTTAATAACAATTAAAAAAAAAAAAGATGGACAAAACGTGTACTGGGAGAGAGGTAGAGAAACTGCACGATTGCTGGGAATGTGAACGGGGGGCTGCCACAATCTGGCAGTTTCTCCGAATGGTGTATGTGGAGAGTTACCAGACGACCCAGTGAGTCTACTCCCACGTGCGTAGCCAAGAGATACGTAAGCACGCGTCCGTGCGAAAACGTGGTGCACAAATGTCTTCAGCACCCTTATTCATAACAGCCAAAAAAATGGAAACCACCCAAATGCCCATCAACAAATAAATGGATAAATAAAAGATAGTATGTCCACACGATGGAATATTACTCGGCCATGAAAAAGAATGAGGTCCTGACACACTACAGCACAGATAAACCTTGAAAACGTTAGGCTAAGTGAAAGAACCCAGACACGAATGGCCCTCCGATAGGAAATACCTAGCACGGACAAATCCATAGAGACAGAAGGCAGATTAGCGGCTGCTTAGGGGTCGGGGGTTAAGGGTCAGGAAATGGAGAATGACTGCTAATGGACACAGGTTTGTTTTTTTTTTTTTACTTGGGGTAAGAAAAATGTTCTCAGATTGATTGTTATGGTGATTGCACAACTCTGTGAATATACTGAAATCCAATGAATTGTAGGTACAAAGTATACGGGCAAATTAATTGCATGATATGCATATTATATCTCAAGAAAGCTGTTAAAAAAAAAAAAAATCATGCCACCGGTCAAGGGCAGAGCACAGGTCGGACTTCTGCGTCCCAGAGCTAAACGTGGGCATTAGTCAGCGATGTCTGAGCGAGTGGATGGGTAGAGGGGAAGGAGAAAGAGACATAGAAGCTCATGGACTGGGTCACGTGTTGGAGGGAGAGGCAGTGGAAGGCACGTCAGAGATGCATCCAAGGGAGGGCACGGCAAAGGGCAAAGGGATGTCAAAGGCGTGTGGCAATTTCTCCGGAGGAGAGAGAGCACAAATACACCCTGGTCGAGTTTGCCACCTGCCTGGGGCTTCCGGGATGTGAACCCACGCATAAACCTTGAAAGAGAATTTCAGTGAACTTGAGGTAGCCCGTTCTCTGAGCCTTCTTTTTGAAGAACTAATCTGAACAAGCTTGGAAAGCACCCAGCGGTGGTTAAATTTCAATCTTTTTTGTGCTGTCACATCTTTGTTCCCTTTACCTTCTCCTTGAAGTGGAAATGATTGATGCTTAAGTAACTTGGGCTGTTGAGTAATGTTTATTCAGACTGACGAGGAACAAGATAGGGCTTAAAAATGAGGTGGGCATTTTTCCTTTGAATGGCACAAGTTGAGCCTTTGAAAGTCAAGTGTATTCCCCATTGCGCAGTATAATAAAGAGAGAGGGGCCAGCGGGCAAAAGGTCTCCCGCGGATGATCAACGTCCAGAAGTTAAGTGGAGCTCAAGCAGACTCGTGAAGCCACTTGCGCCAAAGCCCCGGGTTATAAATGTTGACTGGGGCCTGGATCGTTTTGAGGACACCTTAGGTCTTGCGGTGAGTGCCTTTGACCCAGGAACTGGAGGGCTTTGTAAATAAACTTCCAAGGTTCTGAGGAAAGAAGCAAGTCTTGTTCCTGTATTTCAAACTCTCTGCAGATGATGGCGATCCTACCCCTACCCACCGCCTCAGAGGTAAACAGAGACCAGCCAGAAAACCTGCCCCCAACACCAGCGATGGTGGTGACGGCCTCCGGAAGAGCCGGAACCCCTCCATGTGTGGGCTTCTTCCTGTCCGTTGGCTCCAGTTGGCCCGTAGTAGCAGCCAACGGGGCTCAGACCATTCCAACACACATCCAGAGATTTGGCTTGGCACGCTATTATTTGATCTTAAAATCCAAAAATACACGAGCAAAAGCAGGAAAGAGAGTAATTGCTTGTTTTCGTTTTGCTAGGATAGCCTAACGATTGAATTGGGCATCTTCGGACCTACGGATGAAGACGGAGGGAGGGACCTACGTTCTCCTGGGAAGTGACGGGAAGGTAGAATTTTCTGAGCCCTGGGTGAGGGCTCCATTCATAACAAAACAGCCCTCTCCTTTTCAGGGGTGTGGCGGGCGGAAGGAAGAACTGAGGCCTCCAAGCGTTCTCCCCTGGAGCTTCCAGAAGGAGCGCCACCCTGCAACACCTTGAGTTTAGCCCGAGACGGCCGTGTTGGACTTCTCACCCACAGAACTGTAAGATGGGTTGGTGTTGGGTCAGGCCACGACATTTGTGGTGATTTGCCGCATCATGAATAGAAAACTAATACACGGGTTAAAAGATCAAGGATGTCCGAGTCCTTTGGAAAATGCTCTCTAGATGGAAATCGGAAGTGCTCAGAGGTCGGGAGGGGTGTGGACGGTGACCGACTTGATATCACATCCCTGCAGGGGAATCTGTCAGACCCACCCACCCGACCTATTTGGGTCCCTCTGTGGGTGGATAAAACTCTCAAAGACCTAGGTGTTCAAAATCTCCCCTCCTGTACCCACCAGGCATGTGCCATCACCCCTGGCAGAGGGGAAGGTCACGGGTCAGAAACAAGGAGCCTGTCCCCTCTCCTCCCGCTCTGGGGACCTTGGCCTCAGCCAGTGGTTCTCAACCCTGTTGCCACATGAAAATCACCTGGCGAAGCTGTAACTCAGAGCTTGGTCTGTGGTGTGGCCCGGCCATCAGCATTTTTGAAACATTCCCCCAGGAGCGTCCAATCCGCAGCTAGAGCCGGGAGCGGCTGGCCAAGAGGGGCCACCTCACGGTCTGTGGGAGAGTCGTCTCTCTCATTCACAGGGACGCTGGGCTCCAATTTCTCCCAGCCTCCGCAGCCTGCTCCTCCCAGACGGGCAGGCTCAACCATAAATTTTAATTCAAAACTTTTCCTTTTTCTTATTTTCAAGTGCCCAAGGCCCTAAAAGTGGTGAGAAGCTTCTCTCGTGCTGTGACCTGCAGAAAAGCAGCGTTCCTCTGCAACAAGGTGTGTCCTGTGTCGGCAGCCCCGCCCCCTTGCACACACGCGCAAGCCCCCGTGCACACACACACTCGACTGCTTATTCTTTGCATCCGAGGATACTGTTCTATCCAGTGCGAAGTCAGTGACTTCACTCTGCTAAACTCGTTGTGTGGCGGCTCCTCCTCTGGGGCCAAATGGAAAGAAAATCCAGATAATCGTGGATAATGTGAGCGCTGACAGGTACGGGCGCATGACTCCACCTGTACAGGCCGCCTCCCCGGTGAAACGCACATAACTTGTTGCAGCACGAAGTCCTGCCGCTCTATGGCGGCATGAGCTCACCTGCATTCCCAGGGTGTCATGTGTTTTGACTGGGCGCCTGACGCCGTGTGCCTGGGAGTGACCGAGCCCCCTTTTTCCGGCTGGCCTCCTGCCTGGAGTATTGGAAAACCTAAGCTGTAGCCTCGCTTAGCACCTGGAGAGAATGCGGGGTTTGGCCCCTGCCCTGCCCTGCGTGGCCTGAGCTTGGGAGTGGGAGGGTCCGTCCTCGAGGTCACATTGCCCCCAGGCAGTGGCCACTGTTGGCCCAGAAACCCCTCGGGAAGTCACATGGCTCCGGTGAGCCAGAGAAATCCGATGCGGTGGGTGTGGGGCAGGCCCGAGGTTCTGCGTTTCTAATAAGCTCTCTGGGGATGCTGATACTGCTGACTCCTGGACCACGCCTTGGGTAGCAAGTTCTGGGGGGGCTGGGTTCCAGCTGGCTCTGGGTCTAGGTCCAAACCCAGCTAGAGCTTCTGTGGGAAGATCTCTATTTTATAGGCAGAAAGGTACAAAGAAAGGGAGCCCAAGGGCTCGGTGGAAGGATGCACAGCGGTGTGACCACTCATAGCTGTGGCCAACAGGTCGCCATGATGTTGCTGCCAAGTGGTCAGTGGAGGTGACCCTCCCTTCACCCTCCCCTCCCTTCCAGCCTCCACTCTGCAGCCTGGTCACCAAACACCGTTTCCTTGTTGGCTCCGTCTGTAGCTCCTGTGCACTAGGCGATCCCCTCCCAGTTGCTGGAGTGACATGCAGGGCCCCCCCCCCCCCGAGGTCACAGTCCACCTCTCCGGCCTCAGCCCCTGGCCTGCAGTCCACTCTCTCTCAGGCCCGAGCCCAGGGACACGCCGTCATCCTCGAGCCCCCGCGGCAGTCACCTCCCCTGTGTGGTCTCCCCGCTTTCGGCCAGAATTATTCCCACGTTCTCCAGGCTCTGGGACACTTCGTACGCCCACCCGCTCTGGAGCTTTCCTTGGGGTGCTGCAGCTGTCTCCCCTGCCAGCCTCTGAACACCTCAGAAGTAGCACCCGCCAGGCATATGGCCGGCATGCAGTCAATGCCTGTTTATAAATAGTGCATCTAGTCACTCTGGCTTCCGGCTGTGCGGAGACCTCTTTCCCTCACCAGATAGGGAAGTGCAGCCCGGCTCAGCGCTGGAGAACACACAAAGGGCATTCTCAGTTCAGGGGAGCAAGCAGGGAGGAGAATTCACTGCCCTGAGAGGAAAGGAAATGGGTATAGAGCTCTTTCGGTCACCCCAACACTCCCCCTAAGTCCCCTTTTTCCTGAAAGAGAAAGTCCCAAGTCTGCGGCACAGGCCCGGCATACCCGGCAGGTGTGCGGACACCTGTGAGCTCAGAGGATCCCTTGACCATGAGGTGTATCCCCAGAAGCGAGGTCAGACCCTCACCTGTAATATCAAACAGGTTAAACACATCTCTGCCGATACTCGAACATGTATGTACATAAATACCGAAGTAGAGGGATGGTGAATTCTAGACCTGACAGGATGCTTCGTAGGCATTAAATTCAAGATGTATTCATTTCAGTTTTGTATTTCACTCCCTCTCTTTGAAGGAGGGGTGTGGCTTAAACCCTTTCAGAGGGTCTGGGTCCTAAGTCAGCCCCCTGCCAAGAGAGCCTCTGCAGACACGCCCGGCTGAGAGGCCCGGGGGTGGGGGTGGGGGGTGGGCAGGGAGGCAACACTATTTTCTTCTGTCGTCTTGGACAGGCATCAGGGCCCAGCTGATGTCTTTTCTGCCTCCGAGCTGGATTCTTCCTCCAAGCTCCCTCCTCTCCGGGAGGGAAGAGAAGGTCTCTTTCGGGTAGAGTAATGTAGTTGAAGCCAGGAATTCGGTGACGGCCACCGGGGAGTCATGAGGACCAAGAAATTCGACTTACGGTGTGCACTTTGCTTTGAGAGGGGCTCTCCGGAGGTGATGGTACAGAGGCTTGTTGGTGTCGCAAAGCCCGAAGCCCTCTCCAGAGGCCTGTGCTGTCCAGGGTGCTCACGCTCAGGGGCCGCCCCTCCCCCACCTCGCCCCAAGGGTAGGAGCCCCTCTAACCCCAGGTGTCTTCGATGCCCGGCCCCTGCCAGACGCCCCAGGAAACACACCTGCAGCCTGCAGCCTCCTGACCTGGGCTGGGCCGGGCAGGTGCATGTTCCTGCAGCCTGCGCCGCTCCACATTCCGCGGTGCCTCACCTCCGGGCTGGCTCAGACAAGCCGCTCCCCCCACCCCCAGCTCCGGATGCCCAGACAGAGGCCTCTCCCTCTCCTCTAGGCTGGGCCTAATTGCAACCTGGATGTGAGCATCAGGAGGGACCGGGGAGAGCGTGTTAACCAGCCAGGAGGCTCCTGCTCTGAATTCTTTGGCAGTCGGGACTCCTGCACCAAGCGTGAGGCCGAGAATCAGAGACGGTGCAGGGACGGGAGCTAATTAAGCTGTAAACCATCCCCAGAGCCCCAGTGCGTTTGTAATTATGCTCTCTGATCTCAGAAGCGCCTCGGGAGCTCTGGGAGAGCTGTGGGGGTGGGGGGGGGGGGAACGGGGAGCAGATGATTGAGAAGTTCATCGGGGCTTTTAGAATGGATTTTCACGAAACTGACATTTACACCGTTCTTGGAGAATCTGCTCCCTGAAAAGAACCATAAACCGTGCCTAATTCTGCCACGTGATCTGAGGAGCTCCAACCGGCTGGCCCCAGGGGGTACCGACTTGTTTTATGTAGGTCGGGGGACCCCTGTGTCATATGATTTCGGAAGCCCCCCTCCCTTGCTCCTGCCTGCGGAAATACCCCAGCTAAATGCACTGGTGCTGAAAATCGCGTAGCTCTTTAATTCTGGTGCTTTCAACATGGCCAAAAAAAAAAAAAAAAAAATCCAAACATTGTGCTTGCCTTATTGGAGGCTGTACCTCAGTAGGAAGGGAAGACGGGACCTCATCGCTATATCCCCAACTTATACTTTTTTAAAACAGTCAACAGACCAAAACATGACCTAATATTTAGATCTAATTTTTCAAGTGGGCAAACTGAGGGCCAGAAAGAACCGGGGACTTCACTGTAGGTCACATAGGCAGAATGTGGCAGAGTAGGACTTGCATCTAAGTCGCTTCGGATCTAACAGACGCTGCAGTTCATAAGAAATGGAGGAAAAAGAAAAAAAAGCTGAGGACTTGTCAAGCGTCCTATTCCAGAGGCCGGTACTGAGCAGGGGTGCCACGCACGAAACTGGAGCCCGAACTGGGTTCGCATTATCACCTTTGGTCATTTCTTGATTTGTCGACTGTTAGAAAAATCCAGGTTGGGGACCGTAGCCTTGCTCCAAAGGATAAATTACAAGCAGAAATGCTCACGCCCGCGAGCTTGCATCTGTTAAGCACATCCCCGTGGGTCGATGGGCCCGGCTGACAATGGACTTGGGTCTGGGCTGAGCACACCCTCTCCCAGAAACCTCGTTCCCCAGACAGTCCCACATAACTAACTAGCAGCAGCTCGTCCGTGCTCAGCCTTTAAAGAAAACCAGATAATACTGGGCTCAACCCAGTTTAGGCCGTGGCCATTTCTTTTAAAAACAGAGGGAGACAGGCAAAATTCCTGCTTGAATCCGTTCACCCTGCCCCTGCGGCCAAGCCCCAGGAATTCTGCCCTGGCCGGGAAGACTCAGGCCTCAGCACTTTTCCGAGCGGTGGGGACTTGGCCCAGAGTCTCCTTCCATGATTCTGGTTCCCAGAGTGGCAGCAAGGCATATCAGCGGGAGCCGGCCTCCAGAGCCTTCCAAATGTGTGGAACGAAGCTAGGGAATCTTGAGACTTTTTTTCTATTTTTATTACAAATCATAAAATACAAACAACTGCTTTCTTCATAAAATTTTAATAAAAATTTAAGAGTTGAGGAACTCAGCCCGGTGCCTGGCATAGAGTAAGCACCCCCAAAATAGTCATTATAAAAATAATACCTTTCTGGTTATAAGGGTAGCTCTGAATTAGCAAATAAACAAATTTGTAAAACGCCGAGAAGAACAAAGAACATAATTAAATGCATCTATAACCCAAACTCTCAGACATGGCACCTGGTGGATATATATCTATATCCTTCCAGAATTTTTTCTACCCATAAACTCAGTATGTCTATAATATAAACTGGTTATGTCGATCTCACACATCATAAACGGGATATATCTATTCACACAAGTGGGGCCGTGGCCTATGTGTTGTTTGACTGTGTTTTCACTTTACAGCATTTCATGAACTTCTTTTCATGGTAACAGTAGTCGCCTAATTCATTATTCTTCACATCTGCAGGGTATCCTGTTACACCATAACAGCTCTCCGATAAGCATCCTTGCATCCTTCCCCCACCTGCCTGATGATTTTCTCTAGATAATTCCCAGAAGATGAACTCTCAGAGTTAGATTTTAGGGACACGTGGGCCTCCCCTCCAGAATGAGACCCCAGTTTTCTTCCTAACATCTTTTCAGGCGTCACCAATACATCGACACGCATCCATCCTCGCTATTCATGGATTCCATGTTTGCGACTTCACAAGAATTGTTCCAGAAAGTCTCTACAGAAAATACAATTCAATTGTTTTTTATCTTTTAACTTGCAATACATCTCGTACATTGCAAACACTCTCTAAAGACAGTGCGTGTTGAATGAGTGGGAAAAAAGTCAGAGGTTGTTATACAATTTGGACCCCGGGTCAGGATACTGTATTTTCTTTTTCTTTCTTTCTTTCTTTCTTTCTTTCTTTCTTTCTTTCTTCTTTCTTTCTTTCTTTCTTCTCTTTTAACATTTATTTGTTTTTGAGAGATAGAGGGACAGAGTGTGAGTAGGGTAGGGGCAGAGAGAGGGAGACACAGAGTCTGAAGCAGGCTCTAGGCTCTGACCTGTCAGCACAGAGCTTGACGTAGGGCTCGAACTCACGAACTGTGAGATCATGACCGAAGCCAAAGTTGGACGCTTAATTGAGTCATCCAGGTGCCCCAGGACACTGTATTTTCTATTTCTTCTTTTCTTAACCAGTATCTCTCCCTGTCCTGCCTTTAGCTGGTTCTTAACAGGCACTTCTCTGAGGCACAAGCATCCCTCACAAAAAAGCAAACTCCAGATCTCACCCTTGATCTTTCACCACTCATTAAATTTGAAGGCCACCAATGGCCTTGAAAAAAGTGGTGATGTAGCACGGATAATCATATTTTCCCAACGAAAGAGTGGGAAACAAGGGTGTTTTCTGATTTATGAATCTATTTATGTGGAAGAAGAAAAACATTTGCAGAAGAATAATATTTTGTGACACATGAAGATTATACAGAGTTCAAATTTCAGTGTCCACACGCCCATTTGTTACCCATCAACTATGGCAGATTCTGGTATATTACGGTGGAGTGGAGTAGTTGCTACAGAGAAGGGGCAGCTCACAAAGCCTAAAATATTTACTCTCTGGCCCTTACAGGAAAGTTTTCCAACTTCTGGCCTGCAGGTAGGAAAGGATATTTGGTCACAACGTACTCTGAAGTCTATATGTGTGTGCACACAGTCACCAGTGGTGCAAAAACTCTTTGGTTGATTTGCTCTCCAATTACTTGGCCTCAGAACCCTTTTTAATCTTGAAAATCACTGAAGACCTAAAAGAAGTTTGGATTAATGTGGGTTGTATGTGTTAATATTTGCCATATTTGAAAGTAAACCTATGAAACATTAAAAAAATTCATTAACTCACAATAACACCATAACCCCATTACATATTAACATGCCTAACATTTTTATGAACAAACAACTATGTTTTTCAAAACAAAAATGTCTGCTGAGAAGAGTGGCAGAGTTTTTACGTATTGGCAAATCTCTTTAAAATCTGGGTTAAGAGAAGACAGGTAGAGTCTCATCATTGCTTCTGTGTTCACTCCACTGCAATATTACACATAGCCTCTGGAAAACTCCACCGTGAGGGCGAAAAAGACAAATAACATCTTAGCATTACTATGAAAATAGTTTTGACATAGTGGATCCTCGGAATGTTTCTTGGGGAACCCCAGGGGTTCCCAGGCCACACTTTGAGAACTGCTGGTTTAGAAACACAAGGGCATATATATGATAAAAGCCTCTAGGAGAGGACTGACTGATGTGGAGCAAAGACGACCCCTTTGCCCCCGCTTCCAGAAAGATAACCAGAGTCTCAGACACGGAAAAGGTTAGGACAACCCATCCTCTTTCCATCCTGCAAAGCTGGGAGACGATCAGCCGCTTACTTGCAGTCCAGCAGCCAAAGCCATGGGAGAAGGAGGGGTGGCTTCAGAGATGGCAGTTCCTCCTCCCCGGCCCCCGCCTTCCACGAGCCTCCTCTGTCTTCCTTCCCATTCCCTCTCCTTCCTCTACCCTCTCCAGGAGCTGCGGGAAGAGAAGTGAGGTGCAGTGTCACCCTGGGTGGCATTGGGAAGGACCGGGGCAGTTCTCATTTGCATTTCCCACAGACATGTCTGTCCGAGACCCTTCTGTTAGCTGGAGGAATCACTTCCCTGGAGCCTGCACCTCAAATCACTTCCCGGGGCACCCACACCACCCACTGTGCCAGCGCCTTCGACACCCTTTGGGTGCAGCTATTTCCTCTCACGAGGAACACGAGATTCGGTCTCTTCCCGTGCTTGCTTTTGCTTTTCTCCCTTTTAAACTGTTGTCACTCCTCTGTGAAAACAGAATAGTCCCTATACTGAACCTGAGCACAAAAGGGTTCCGAGCACGAAGGTGCGATCTATCACGTGCTTGAAGCATGACCAGCTTCTTCCAATATGGCGGCACTCTGGTAAGAGTATTAGTCTGCATTTCCCGCCCGCTCACGAAGCACCATGGAACTGGTTGGAGCCCTGGAGATACTCAAGACCGCAGGCTGTACACCTTGACACTGCTCTTCACTTTCCTTTAATTCTAGAAGCCATGGTTTTAAGTGAGGCACAAGGCTTCCCAGTTTAGAGACAACATCTGCAAGCCTCCCTTGCATCCGGGTGTGGCCACAGGACTAAGTTTTGGTTCATGAGATGCACAGAGTGTGCCCTTTGCCTCTCTTCCTCCTTCCTGCTAGCTGCAGTGAGGCTCTGAAGCACCAGTGGACCATCTCGGGTCGTGGAGTGGAAGCCACTTTTTTTTTTTTTTTTAATTTTTTTTTCAACGTTTTTTATTTATTTTTGAGACAGAGAGAGACAGAGCATGAACGGGGGAGGGGCAGAGAGAGAGGGAGACACAGAATCGGAAACAGGCTCCAGGCTCCGAGCCATCGGCCCAGAGCCCGACGCGGGGCTTGAACTCACGGACCGTGAGATCGTGACCTGGCTGAAGTCGGACGCTTAACCAACTGCGCCACCCAGGCGCCCCTGGAAGCCACTTTTTGAAGAAGGTAGAGCAACAAGTTAGAAGGACCTGTGTCCCTGACACTGGGCAATATGCCAGCCTGGTCTGCCTCGCTTCCCAGGGCGCCCATGCCGCCCCCTGCGCCAGCCCCTATGGAAGGAAATAACGATCTTTCTTTTGTTTTAAGCCACCATTTTCTGTGACAGTTCAACACAATCCTAATACAGACATCTAAGAGCCATTACTTGTAATCCTTATGACAACAGTACGACATCACCATTTTCCAACTGAGGCAGATAGAGATTGTATAACTAACCCCAGGCCATATGCTGGATGAGGGAGGAAATGAAAATCCGAGCCCAGGAAGTCAGAATTCAAATCTGGTGCTTTAGCAACTCTACTTGGCTCCCCAATAGTTCACTCAATGACTGGCCTTCTTCCTTTTGGGGTTGGTTTTCCAACTTCCTTCATTTAGTGTTTACAAATATCTGTTACTGTTTGATACTAGCTTCTGGAGTAGAGCCACTGGGTTGCCAGCTACAACATGAAGAAATGATACCTCTAACGATTATATGCTCCACTCTCCTGTGAACTTACAGGTGTATAGGCACACGTGCACACACACACACACACACACACACGCACATCCAAGCACTACTGAGGATACATACCCATTGCAGGGCGAAAAGCCAGGTGTCCACCTAGCTCATCAGACATTGGCTTTTAGACTCTCTACACACTTATCATGATCCTGAGCCCAGAAATATATCCTGGTCAAGTATAAACTATATTTGCTTTACTTCTATTGTGTCCAAAGGAAACATCCTTTAGAGGCCACTGGCAGTCCCATGCTGATTTTCCCTAAATCAAAAGTTAGGTGGCATTCTTCCCACCAGCAGAGCAGTCTTGTACCCCTGTCCCCACGCCATGCGGTGCTCTGCTTAGAAAGGACCACTCAGGGGCACCTGGGTGGCTCAGTCGGTTGAGCGTCCGACTTCGGCTCAGGTCATGATCTGTGAACTCACGGCCTGTGAGTTCGAGCCCCGCATCGGGCTCTGTGCTGGCAGCTCAGAGCCTGGAGCCTGCTTTCAATTCTGTGTCTCCCTCTCTCTCTGCCCCTCCCCTGCTCATGCTCTGTCTCTCTCTCTGTCAAAAATAAATAAACATTAAAAAAAAAAGACGCTTCCCTCAAATTTAAAAAAAAAAAAAAAGAAAGGACCACTCAGCTAACCTTTCATGAGAACGTGGCTAGCTCCCAGTCCTATTCGTTAGGTTAGGCTATACTACGACAATTAGTTAACCCTAAAAGTTGAGCGCCTTAACGTAACAAAGGTTTAGTCTGTTCCCAGTGCGGGGTGGCCAGAGACCAGGAAATATTCAAGGGTGGTGGTACTCCACATAGTCATGTAAAGACCCAGGCTAATGGTGGCCCCCTGCATCCTACAGCTATACTCTCTGGAACATCTGACCTCCACGATTACCATGGAAGGGGAAGAGACCACTTGCATATCCGGCCCCCTCAGTCTCATGCTCCAACCCAGAAGTAACAGGCCACTTCCTCTCACAACCCATTGGGCAGAACTAGTCACGTGACCTGACCTCTGTACAACGGGGCTGGAGGAGGGAACACGATAGATACATGAGGCGCTGGAAAGGTCTCTGCCATCCCATGTAAGCATCAACATGTCCACAATCCTGAGTCCTACTAAAAACATATTCGGAGTTCTTTCCTTAGTCTTTGGGGGGCACAGGTGAAACAGGCTAAGCTCCAAATAATGAGACAGCGTAGATGCGTAAGGACTTCCATGGGCTTCTCTGCCTTAGTGACAGAACACGTTAGGATTTTACTATCTGATGGTTAAAGCGCAATTGACAAGTGGTGCCTGAGAATTAAAACAGGATACTTCGTGGCCCGAGGAGAGAGAAGTCAACTGGTCCATCTGGCTCTGTCTTACAGGCCATGAGGAAGCCTGGAGCACTACCTGTGGTGCTCACCCACTCTTCTACCCACTACGGTCCTCCAGTAAGGATGGGAAGAAATACAGACACAGATTTATGGACTTCGGAAAGAGATAAATCAAGAATATGAAGCAAGAGAAACGTACGTTATTATTTATATCCTGAGTCCTCCAGGACTAAACACATTAGATGTTTTTTTAAGTTTTATTTATTTATTTATTTATTTTTAAATTTTTTTTTTAACGTTTTATTTATTTTTGAGACCGAGAGAGACAGAGCATGAACGGGGGAGGGGCAGAGAGAGAGGGAGACACAGAATCGGAAGCAGGCTCCAGGCTCCGAGCCGTCAGCCCAGAGCCCGACGCGGGGCTCGAACTCATGGACCGCGAGATCGTGACCTGAGCCGAAGTCGGCCGCCCAACCGACTGAGCCACCCAGGCGCCCCAAGTTTTATTTATTTTTGAGAGAGAGAGAGAGAGAGACAGAGCGCAAGCAGGGGAGGGGCAGAGAGGGAGACACAGAATCCAAAGCAGGTTCCAGGCTCTGAGCTTTCAGCACAGAGCCCGACGCGGGGCTCGAACCCATGAATCAGGAGGTCATGACGTGAGCCAAAGTCAGATGCTTCACTGACTGAGCCACCTAGGCGCCCCAAACACATTAAAGGATATTTAGAGGTCTGAAGAGGAATGGTCAGCTTCTCTTTTTTACGGCTGGCTCACTACCGCTGGTACCTAAGGCCCTAACTGAACCAGGGGCAGGCTTGTTTTGGCTCTGGATCACGAATCAACCAGATATTTACTTTGACCCTACCATGGGTCTGGTACTATGCCTACTAATATTTTGATGGTTGCAAAAGGAAAGGAGAGTGTGCTACAAGGCAATAAGACGGGTTTTGTAGTAAAACATGCCACTTTTGTAATGTGTACAAATAGCCCAGAAGAACTCGCCCTTCACACGAGTCCTTTTAGAAGTTTGCACGCCTACGACTGAGAGCAGGTCATGGTGTCCTCTTTCGGAGCTGTCTTCAGGCCCCGGGGAAAGACGCATATGAAAGCTGACCCCATTACCACTGTAACGTCTCCTTTTCTGGTACTATTGTTATCCAGCACAGTTATCTACTAGGTAGTTTACTAGAGTCGGCTTTCAATACCTTTTGTGTATCCTCAGAAATCAAATATGTGGCTCAACAGAGGAAGGGTAACCGTGCCAATAGAATATCTAGAAAAATGTGCTGTAGCCTCTGCAGGCAAATCCCTAATCACATTTTAAAACTCCATGGCAGGGGCGTCTGGGTGGCTCAGTCGGTTAAGCCTCCGACTCCGGCTCAGGTCACGATCTCACAGTTCGTGAGTTCGAGCCCCATGTCGGGCTCTGTGCTGACGGCTCAGAGCCCGGAGCCTGCTTTGGATTCTGTGTCTCCCTCTCTCTCTGCCCCTCCCCTGCTCATGCTTGCTCGCTCTCGTGCTCTCGCTCTCCCTCTCTCTCAAAAATAAATAAACATTAAAAAATTAATGTTTTAAAACTCTATGGCGAGTTACATTTTCCCAAAAGCAGTATCTCTCATCCCATTTCTCATTCTGTATACCTTTCAAGAGATTTACTCACCCATCAGGAGGTGGAGTCTACTCTCTGTCCCCCTAAAAACCAGATGAGTTTTTGACTCACTTGTAACCAACAGAATGCAGAGACGTGATACTCTCTGACATCAGCGTGAGGCCATAGAAGGCACTTCGGCTCTGCCACGTTGAGTCGAACACCCTCGCGGGAGCCCGGAATCGCCATGTAAGCGCTCGACCATTTCTGTGGTGTCAATAGTCCCAGAATGGCCAACCTCAAGCTACCAAAGTGGTGAATACAGAGTTGAAAAGAGATGCCCACCACAGGCGTGCTGGCCGTAGAGCTGGAGCAGACCCTGAATCAGGTCAGCTCTGCAGGGCCAACAGGTGCTGCTGAATGGGTTTCATTTTTATTGATTTTTAAAATTTTTTCAAAGTGTATTTATTTCGAGAGACAGTGCGAGTGAGAGAGGGGCAGAGAGAAAGGAAGAGAGAGAGAGAGAGAGAGAGAGAGAGAGAATCCCAAGCAGGCTCCATGTTTTCAGTGCAGAGCATGACGCGGGGCTCGAACCCACAAACCGTGAGATCACGACCTGAGCGGAAATCAAGAGTCAGACGCTTACCGGACTGAGCCACGCAGACGCCCCAAACGAGTTTAAAGTTCCTTCCCGTTTATGGGATGGGAGCCAGAACCAGGAAGACTGACATTTGTGGAGCTTTGTCTGCGCTTGCCTCTGGCCAAGATAGAGAATGAGAGTCTCTGGGTTCACGGTGGACAAACAGAACAGAAACCTCTGAGCAGCCCAAATGGACCCCTAAGTGACAGTATCTTTCCCCTGAGACAGAAGAATGTGGTGACGATCAGATCCCAGGGTAGATATGCAGATGCCGGTGGGGAGTTAGGCCACCCCCTGTTTGGGGTTTTGAAGGCCCTGCCCCCCCTAAGGGGGCTGGGAAAATCCACCCTGAAGGATGTGGCTAGCGAGGAACAAGCTGTGAGGGGGCTGGGCCCGCTTTGTGAGAACACGGCCCCCCACCCCTACCTGGGAAAATACCCACCCCCCCGGCCAACACCAGAGTCTGCGTGAGGGGGTCAGACACGGAAGGTCTTGCTATTTTCAACAACTTGTTTTCGATCTTAAATTAATCTCTTGTAGTTTGGGGGAAAAAACACATGAAAGGAGAACATTAACATGGTGCCCGGTCCCCCACTCTCCCCGCTGAACACGCGACATTGTTTGCATGAATTTGCATTATTGGCTTCGTTTCCATTTTTGATGACCGCTTGGAGACACTTGGCGTGATTGTCGACCGTGTGTATTTTTGCCGTTTACGGGTGTTCTTTTTCCTCTTAACATTTGGGTCATGTTTTGCAATAGCGTTTCACGTAAAAGTACAATCCTGTGTGATATTTAGCACACACCTCTGCACTGGGTTAACTAACAGCCACATGAGTTCGTGTTTCTGTGGTCAAACACAATCACCTCCTACTTTTTAACTTCCATCTCAGCTTTTGTATCTCCAAAGTCCCTCCCTCAAGATCCAAAGTGTACCTACGTCTTCCAGGCTTACGTTGTCCTTGCATATAACTCTTGAATGCATGTGGACTTTATTTTGAAATATAGGGACAGGAGCGCCTGAGTGGCTCAGTCGGTTGGGCGTCCGACTTCGGCTCAGGTCATGATCTCACGGTTCGTGGGTTCGAGCCCCGCATCAGGCTCCGTGCTGAAAACTGGGAGCCCGGAGCCTGCTTCGCATTCTGTGTCTCCCTCTCTCTCTGCCCCTCCCCTGCTCATGCTGTCTCTCTGTCTCTCAAAAACAAACATGAAAAGATTAATGAAATATGGGGAGAGCTAGGGATCATCTCTCATTTTTTCCACATGGTTGGTCCGAACATCATTTGTGGCGAACCTCCCTTCCCCACGGATCTTAACTATGTGCTGATTTTTTATCTACAAGTGTCTCTATTCGGGTCTGCGTGTGAGACGCTCTGTTATCCCCATCCATCTGCCGATGGTTTGATTCGGCCATTGAAGCTTTAGAATATCTTTGGTTTTCTTCTTTCCCCTCAACAATATAAAACTTTGAAGCATGGGTTCCACCTGCATGTCTATCAGTAAATTATCTTGGGCACGCCGCTGCCACGCTCTGGAATTCTGCCACACCATCTGTAACACGAGGGTTCCAAACTGGACTCCCTTCCAGCTCTAACGCGGTGCAACCGGTTGGAGGCGACTGCATCCAAACCTCGCCGCCTTTGTTTCCCTGAAGCCCGCATCCGTCAGAACGTTCCGCAAGCTCTGAGTTCGGACATCTTCACATTTTTCCTGAGCCTTCTGACTTTGTGAACAGGCCCTTTCAAGACCCAAGGAGTAAAAGCGCCCCCAAAGCGGGAAGCAGATAAAAAGCAACAGCTATGCCGGAGAAGAAGAAAGTTGCGTGTATGTTTTCTCCCTCTCGCTCGCTCTCATTAGGGTAACTTCTGACCGACTCAAACATTTGTTACACTTTTCCTGGAAACGTACAAGTTTAATTTGGAATACAGTCGAGAGAAAATTCTGCTCAGTGCAGAATGTAAAAATATGGTGGCTAATGAGTGGCACTGATTTCACAGGAAATAAGGAAGCAAAATACAGATTTTGGAAGAAAATAAGCCATTTCAAAATGTTTCCATTTGCTCCGAATCCAGCTTCATTGCTTCAAGGGGTAGTTTGGAAATTCTTCGCATGAAAGTGCAGTAAATATTACTGCAGACCGTCCTATTTACTGGCCCGGAAGAAAGGGGTAGAAATGACAGATTTCCTAGAACAACTTCTGGGAAATTTGTGTTGATGGTACTTCTGATTTAAAAAACTTTTTTTAACGTTTATTTATTTTTTTGAGACAAGAGACAGACAGACGCGAACGGGGGAGGGCCAGAGAGGGAGGGAGACACAGAATCCGAAACAGGCTCCAAGCTGTCAGCACAGAGCCTAACGCAGGGCTCGAACTCGCAGAGCGTGAGCTCGTGACCTGAGCCGAAGTCGATGCTTCACTGCCTAAGCCACCCAGGCGCCCCCGCCGGTACTTCTGATCTTAAAATGCTTCGCTCTTTCCTCCAGCAAGACTACCCCAAATCCTGCGACAACATGCGACAGACTGGCAAATGCCCGCTTCTTCAGTTACACAAAAAAAGGAAGCTTTTTGTTCTTTGTGTCCGTACTGCTTGGGTGTGAGTGGCTGAGTGTGTGTTGTGTGTGACATAGATTTTGAGATCGTTTCGGGAGATATCACAAAAGAATCTCCTTCCTCCCTGTTAGAAATTCTGATTCTACGCCATTAATTGGCATTTTCAAAACACCAAGCACCAGGTTTGAAGTCTACAAATAAAATACAAGCCCAGATGCTGTGTTTACGCTTGCATGCATTAACACTTCATAAGCAGTTCATTAAACTGATAACACTTTAAACAGTAACACTGGCTCTTTCAGACCCTCTCAGCCTGTAATTGTCCTGAGGCACCAAATGAACCCTTTCGAGGCTGGGAACCACAGGAATTTACATTCTTGACGTGTGTCTCTTAATTATGGACACCCTGGGCCCCGGCTGACTCAGAGAGGGCCGGGCTCAAGCCTGCACGCCCCAGTGACTACACACACAGGGACAGACCCAGAGGACTTGTGTGCCGGGGACACGGCCAGGGAAACGGGCCTCAGGACCGGTCCCGGCCGCAGGGGCAAGGCTGTCTCACTACTTTCCTGAAACACCTCGGGTTTTCGCTGAGCCTCTCGCTAGAAACCAGTTTTCCAAGAACAAATCTCCCTGTTGATAAAGATCTGGGGAATGAACGGTCACCACCCTCTTGAGTTTTCCTTTCTCACTGCCCCAGCACTCGCTAGAAGTCGGAGAGCCTGGTGCAGTCTGGGACCCATCCCCCTGGCATAGACTTCTAAGCCCCTGGGGACTGTGTCATCAGAGGGGACATCTTGGCCTCCTTGACGTCCACGTATCCATGCACGGTACTCTTTCTTGAACAGCGTAAGGGTTAACTGTCCTATTACCACTGTGTGAGCTCTCCGCACGCATTTCACTCAGTTCGACAACCCAGGGAGGCTCTACCTCTTTGGAATGATGACACCGAGGCCACAAAGGGATGATGGTATCAGTCCCCCTTGTACTCGAGCACAGGGCACTCTGCCCAGTAAGCCTTTCCTAGCATTGCCTCCCACATCCTGCCAACTGGTGGGGACCTTATTACCCTCACTTTGCAAAAGAGAAAGGGGAGACAAAGGGGAGGGGGGACTGAACTGGAACTCAAGTCCACCCGGCTCCCACGACCGGGCCAAGGCCTCTACGAAACGGTCCTCTCTGAGGACCCGGGGTGTGCACGGCAACTTAGAGGCTCTCTAAGCCCAGCTCCTGGGGCTTCACCCCCGAGGGCAGTGAGAACCAGGCCCCTCTCGCCCCTCCTGCCAGGCCAGTGCCTGCTGCCCTGAGTTCCCACGCCTCCTACCCCGGGGATGACCTCCAGCCCCACGGAACTGATGGTAACTGATCTGATGAGCAACTGATGGGTAACTGATGCATAACTGACCGGCTGCTGATTAACCTCAGCAGGGGTTTCGGCGAGCACCCTTTCCAGACCCGGAGGTCTACGGGCTTGGCTGCTCAGAGGCGGACACCTAACCGTGAGGCCCTACCCTGGAATCCTTGGTCGGAGTCCGCAGCAAGCACGGGGACCTTGAAGCACGATGTTCCGCGGCCGGGCGCACAGCGCCATCGCGTGGCCAGAGTGGGTAGCGCAGCTAGAACCTCGCGCTCAAACCTCCAGGACCAGGATGAGTTGGGCGATTCAGGATGGGGAAGGACCACTTCATCCTTTTGGGAACCTCCCCTAGTCTGCAGCTGTGGGCTCTGGCGGCTTGTGTGGCTGTAACAGCAGGGGGAACGGCCCGGTGGGGTCTTGCTCAGCGGAGACGCTGTGGTCGGTCCCAAAGCCTTCAGTGGGGGGAGCAAGGCACCCCCACCTCTCCTAGTGGGGCAATGGATTTCTTCCTTCTGAAAAAAGGAGCATGGATAGCAACGGCTCCTGAGAACCTTCTGCTCTTTCAAGGATATGTGGCTTTTCGAAACGGGCAAGGTCGTATTAAGGCCCACACCACTATTCATTCGTTTTACGGTTCATTACGTCAGCCAGCAAAAATGTAGTGAGCACTTCCCATGTGCCAGGACCCAAGGTGCATGCCGATGGTACAAAAGAGGACCCCAGGGTTGGCTTACAATGTGGCGGGCCCTTTACCGGTCAGCGGAGGCCCCTGGGCTCCTTCTCAAAACATTTGAGAACACATAAGGAAAGATGCACAGAATCACAAAGCAACCAATTATCCTAAAACACAGTCACCAAAGTATTTTTTTTAATTGTGAAATAGTGTTCTTTGTTAATATATGATGTAACAAGGTCTACAGACCAGAGTGCTAACGGCCGTCATTTCATATAGTGAGGAGCACAAGTGACATTTCAAGTCAATTGCACCAACTGTAACGTGATGGGAAAATAGCTGTGATTCCCGTTAGTGACAAAGTCACCAGCACTGCTAATACGCTGGGACATATTGCCTGTATTCATAATTGAAGAAATGTTAAGTTGAAAACAGAGATGTAAATGCTTCCTCATCCGAGTTCCCGGAGCCCCTGGATTTTACCCATGTGCAGCTTTTGGTTAAGAAGCTGGCGGGTGAGCAGATAATAGGTAAATAAACAGGGTGAGTGTGGATGGTGCTGAATCCTTTGCAGGAAATCAAGAGGGGGATTCTGGCCACAAAACTGAGGTGGGGGAGTGGGTGCATGTCACATGCAATGGTCCCGGAAGCCCGGGAGAAGACATCTGTGAAGAGGCTCTTATAGAGGCAGAAGATGGCCACCAGGGGGCGCACTTTAACCCATAACCCGCGCATTCCGCAAACTTGACTCTTGCCTGCAGGGCTGGTCTCCAACCTTTGCCCACAGTGCACTGCACCCCCGCCCCCCAGTTCCTAAAGCCTGGTCATACTCGCATTCCTGCCTGGGCCCTGAAGGCACTTGATTTTGCAACTTTGCCCCCCGGGGCAACCCAGCCGTGAGACAACAGTGATCTGCCCTGTGGAATTGAACCCCTCAGAACTGAACCTTGAAGAAAAAGCTCAGGATCTGAGTTGTATTTGGGAACCAGGCTCCTTAAGGCCTGGAGGTCCCCCGAGCCTTCCGGGTTTGTGATTCCTAAACCCCCTCAGCTGGCGGGTACGGAACCTCTGTTCTCATCCTCGGGGTCCAGGCCAGACGGTGTCTTGGGGAGTGGTTGGTGAGCTTGGGGCCGGGTCAGAGGCGGCCTTTGTAGTTGGTTACGAACCAGTGTGGCAGGCTTGCGGGGTGATGTCAGGGGCTGGCACCAGCAAAGAACAACTTTGTTGACAAGAAGATTAATTAGACAAATGTAGCGCCCATCAGTTACTGCCGCCCCCTCCTCAGGGGTCAACTCTAGTCAAGCCTTTGCTGGAGGTTTTTTCTTCTCTCTCTCTCTCTCTCTCTCTTGTTTTCCGTCTTTTTAAAAGAAAGCTTAATCTTCTAACAAGGCAGCCAAAAAATAATTCAAGGCGTGCCAGAGGAGCAAGTACATACAGGCAGGCTCTGAAGGGAAGGTTCCTGCCAGGCCTTGGGCTGGCCCAGCCTGGGAGCCGACTGGGGCCTCTTCCTCCGACCTGTACAGACCCGACCCCAGGAAGCGTGTTGAGCCCTGAATCCTTCCTCACGAGGGGGGACGCCCTGTTTGTGAGCTCTCTCGGCCTCTCCTCCTCTCTGCCTTTCATGACCGCGTGTCCCCAGAGAGCGGCTCTGGCAGCCAGCCATGCTGGGTCTTGAGGATGCGAGGCTTCTGCCATCTCCACCTCTCCTCGTTTCAAATGCCGTCTTTCTCCAGCGGGCACCCGTCCCATTGTCTCATTACGGGAAGCGACAATGAATCACCGAGTCGTGGTGGCCTCATTCATCATTCCACAAATATTCATCGAACCCGTTAAATGCCAGCATCGCTGGGGAGAGAGGGGTGATCTTGATACATCAGGCCCTCGCCTTGGGGGTGGGGGCCTTATATTCCTGAGAGGGAGATACAGCAATGAGTAAAATACACAAATGAGCTAGTTGCTGCCTGTGGTAAAGGCCAAGAAGGAGCTAAATGACGGGATGTGGTGGAGAGGGCTTGGAGGTGGCAGCCATTTTGGGAAGGGCGCCCATGAGGAGGTGAAATTGCAGTGGAGGCTCCAGGAGGGAGGGAATCTGGCTGGGGAGAGCTGGTTGTTTTTCAGCCACAGGAGACAAGAGTCTCCTATTTACGCTTTGTCAATCAATACCTGACGGTTGGATGAATGAAAAAATATTTCCAAGTTGTGCTTCTCACACTTTTAGCGTACATTTGAATCTTCTGGAAGACTTGTTAAAATTCAGATTTCCAGCCCCACCGATTCAGAAATGGTGGTGTGGGGCCCAGGAAGCTGCACCTCAATGGCCCTCCCCTCCTGTGCACCCCGGCCGGGGAGATGGATGAGGGCTGCCGCAGGTCCCGGCCTGCCCAGAGGCTCTGCTCCCCGCCCAGCCGGTGGCCATGGCACAGCCCACGCCTTCGGCCTGAGCTGCAGTCCCTCCTCGGCCCCTTCCCCTGCTCAGCCCTGGATTGTTGCCATCTCCGTCCCGTCAGGCTCCCTGAGATTCGAGAAAGCCCTTGCACGGCTGTGGGTGCCCCCAAACCAACCAGTGTAGCTTCAGCAGGCCTGTCCCGGGAGCTTTTGATAACCCAGGGCCTTCACCTCCCACCCTGCCCACAGCACCCAGGCCCGGCCCGGGGTGAGGCCCGTGTCCCACTGTTAGCGAGGCCAAGACCCCTGAGCACACCCAAGGCTCATAGCAGATCTGGCCTCTTTAAGGGGCCTCTGAAAGCCTCCTAGGGTGGGGGGCAGAGCTGGATGGCCACTCAATTGTCCTGCCCAACTGTCACCGCTCCTAGAGACGCCCTAAAGCCCCCAGAGGGTCCCCAGAGCCTCCTGGGCCCCACATCCATTTTTTTCTCAGAAAGAGCTGAGGATCCCACCTGTGGGAATGAGCTTCGGTAGCAGACGGGAGCCCAGGGCCTGATGAGGACACGGCCACGCTGAGGGGCCCCTGGGAGTGCAGGAGAGAGGCCGGGCCTTTGAGGAGTGGGGCGTGATCAGTGCCAAGCACTGGGTTGTCCAGGGAGGAGGAGCCCACATTGCCACCCCTGAGGCTGTTTGGCCTGAGGCCCCAGGGCGGGGAGGGGGGCGGGGTTGCGGCTGGGACCTGCTCTGGAGCCAGGCCCCTGTCTACTGGACAAGGAGCCCCGGGGCCAAGATGGGACCTTCGTCCTGACCTTTCAGAGTTCATCTTGGGTACCTGGCGCCCTGAGCCAACCCCGGGTCTGTGTGGCCCTCTCTCCCTGGGTTCGTTCTCCCGTGGGTAACAGAGCCAGGATGTGTGGGTGGTGGGGATGTGGGCACAGACAGGGCTTGGACATGTGGGACGTGCATCTCACACGCGAGACAAAGAGCTGGGGTTGGGCTGAAGCCCAGCTCTCTGCCCTGCATGTTCTGATAGGCAACTCTTGAGATTTCTATTTTTTTTTTAATTTTTTTAATGTTTATTCTTTTTTTAAATTTTTTTTCACATTTATTTATTTTTGACAGAGAGAGAGCATGAGCGAGGGAGGGGCAGAGAGAGGGAGAATCCAAAGCAGGCTCCAGGCTCCAAGCTGTCAGCACAGAGCCCGACGTGGGGCTTGAACTCATGAACCACGAGACCATGCCCTGAGCCGAAGTTGGAAGCTTAACCGACTGACCCACCTGGGGGCCCTTAGATTCCTAAAGTCAAACCTGGCCTTCCAGATGAGGAGGAAGATTCATTTATCAAGGTAGAAGAATAACACATGTCTTACCTAACAGCTTATTTTAATAACCTGTCAGTAATAGGCACAGGGCACGGGGCCTCCACTTTTGCTCTTGTCCTGGGCATCTCAAATGTCAGGGAGCTCAGAGACAGTTGGAGGAAGTTGCCAGAACCAAGGAATGCTCCTCATGGAGGCTGGGTGATTCTGAGAACAGAGACAGGAAACTACCAGTGTTGGTCAGGCCTCTTTTCTTCTCTGCACCCTGGTTTCACCGCAGCGATTCTCCCAGTGTGGCTGGGGAAGACCAGCCTGAGTCTCGTGGGGGCCTGTTTAACACGCAGATTCCAGGGCCACCCCCGGCCCCCCCCCCCCCCCCCCCCACACGCCCAGACCTGATGAATGAATGGGGTCTGGTGACTCAAAGTCTCTGGGGATGGGAGAGCCACCGCCCCTCATGGGCCCACACCGGCAGATGCACACTTGGAAAAGGAGCATGGGGCTCTCTGAAGACCAGCCGGAGGGGTCTGATCCCAGACTGGGATCATCTGCTGTCTCGAATAGATGTTTGGGGACCCCCCAGAGACCCGTGACAGGAAGCTGGCCCTCAGGCCACCTGGCCTGGTTCTTTTCTAGGAGGGAATGTAAAACTCACAATGGGATGGAGAGATAGGCCTGTGCGTTATCCTGAGCCTGCCACAACGTGTGGCCCTTTCTCCCTCTCCAGGCCTCAGTTTCCCTGCGTGCAGGACTATAAAGGCAGTTTGATATCATCTGACTTGAATAAATAAACTGCCATGTAAGGCATCAATTTACTGGTCCTAGTCACGAAAGCGAGCACACATAGATTGGGACATTTTTGGTTTCTTTGGCCAATGGCTTTTGGAGGGCTGAGGGGCCAGACAGATCTGATCAAACAGAAGGCACTCCAGAGTTCCTTGGAGGGGATGAGCCGCCCAAATAACGCCATTTCCGGATCTCTGCCGCCCTCTGCTGTCCAGTGCTGGCTAGGACATGCTGACAAGGCAGCCTGGAGCCACATTCCAAGGGGTTCTTGGAAGGGACAGCGGTGTCCTCCAGGGCTGCTGCCTCCCCATCAGCTGGGCAGAGTCCTCTGGCTCACGGAGGCTTCGCAGGTGGTGCCGGGACCAGCAGTGGCTGCAGCACCACCTGGGAACTGGCTAGAAACGCTTTTCAGGGGTCCCCCGAGACCCTGTGTATCAGAAAGTGTGGACGGGACTCAGCACTCAGCATTCTGGTAAATTCCTCTGGGTGATTCTGATGTACAGGCTAAAGGAGAAGCTTCGCTTCTCTTTGGAAACAGAAGCCCAAAGGAGAAATGGGTGTATATGTATATATGAATTTATTTATATTTACATGTATTTTGTACCCATATCGTGCATCTTCAAAATTAAAATGAGACATGAAAATGTAGCTTGACTAGTTTGTTTTTATTTCGTATTTGGGTAGCTCAGTGCTGTGAGAACATTAGGATCCCATCACACAGGTGGGCTCAGTCTGAGCTTTTGCAGAGAATGAGACTCCTGGGGGACAAGCATGTAGGAAGTTTTCTCTAATCTGGGTGATGCATGTGCCACTGCAGTGAGTGACGGAGAGCCTCTGCTGTCCAGCAGGATTTCTGGGTCTCAGCAAGACCCATCTGATGGCCGACATCATCAGCGACAGGGATATGGACTTTCAGAGACAGTCCTGATTTGAATGCATTCATTCCCTCGTTTAGTGACTGTTTATTGAGCACTAACCATGGATTCTAAAGACCGAGCCAGCCGTGTGGCATTGATTCCTGCCCTTGTTGACGTAGTCCCATGGGAAGACCAGAACTAGCGCATAAGAATGAAGTCGCTGAAATTAATTGGTCACAGCTATAAGCACTGTGATGGAGACAGTCCGAGGGCGCCGCCTAGTGACAGGGAGAATTATAAGGCAGTGGGATTTTCAGAGGGAGGTGGCCCCAGCGCTGTGAGGGAACCTAGGACACCTCAGCCTCCACCTTTCCCTCTGTGGGCTGCAGGGGGTGCCCCGAGAAAAGACGTCGCAGAGGCTGGGGGTTGGAGGCCTGAATCTTTCTACCCCATCAGAATTAATTATTAGTCATTATGGGACAATTTGTATTGTTTAAAAACTTTAGAAAACGTGGATCATACAGAGAAGGTGAACATTTTATTTATTTTTTTCAATGTTTATTTTTGAGACGGAGACAGAGCATGAACGGGGGAGGGTCAGAGAGGGGGAGACACAGAATCTGAAACAGGCTCCAGGCTCCGAGCTGTCAGCACAGAGCCCGACGTGGGGCCCAAACTCATGACCGTGAGATCATGACCTGAGCCAAAGTCGGTCGCTCAATGGACTGAGCCACCAGGCACCCTGAGAAGGTGAACATTTTAAACCACCAATGATCCCATCATGCAGACATAACCACTGATAAGAGTTTGTTGTAGAGGCTTTTTTTTTAAGTTTATTTATTTATTTTGAGAGAGAGAGAGAGTGAGAGTGAGAGAGAGCCAGTGGAGGAGGGCCAGAAAGACAAGAGAATCCTAAGCAGGCTCCACACTGTCAGGCCCCATTGCGGGGCTCGATCCCACAAACTGGAATCGTGACCTGAGCCAAGATGGAGTCGGATGCTTAACCCACTGAGCCACCCATGTGCCCCAGCTTGACTTTATTTATATAAACATGTGATATTACACTGCATTATATTAATTATACTAGCCATCATGCTATATATTGTTTGGTACTTCACTTTTTTTTTTTTTTTTTTTTGAGGGAGGAGGAAAGTGTGAGGGGGGAGGGGCAGCGAGAGAGAGGGAGAGAGAGAAAACCCCAAGCAGGCTCCGCACTGTTAGCTCAGAGCCCAACTTGGGGCTCGAACCCCACGAACCGTGAGATCATGACCTGGGCCGAAGTCGGACGCGTAACCAGCTGAGCCACCCAGGCGCCCCAGTAATTCGCTTTTCAAATGGCCAGTGTGGCCTGGCGTTCTTCCTTTCTGCCCTCCGTCCACCTGTGACTACCACGCTGTAGCACGTGGCCAGGCAAGGTGCCTCCAAGGCTCATTTCACTGTGACACCTGTCAGGTCGTCCTCCCACGGCTCCCAAGCATACCCTGAACTGAAGGGGCTTTTCTTACTGAAAAGTCACTTTAAGAAGACGGTGGCCCTGTTCTGGGGCTTTTGTGTGAACGTGATCCTTAACTTTCAGAGGTAACTTTCAGAGATAACGATGCCCCGAGGGCCAGGAGAGCGCAGACTTGGGACCTAGGAGGGCAGAGACCAGGTGAGGAGGGACAGGGAGACGGGTCACACTGGGAGAACCAGAGCTGCCTGGAGCCTGGGAGGGGAGCCGAGAGGTGGTTTCGGCGTTCAAGGCCCAGTCGCCTCCGTGAGGGGCATTTAAGGCGTCATTGGTAATAAGGACGAAAACCTCCTTTCTGCAGGCTGTGCCCGTCATCAGTGAAGCCACGTGCCAGCCCTGCGCCCTGGCCCAGACACGGCCTCCCCCCAAGGCTCTGGTGACAGCAGGGCAGGAGTGAGGAAGGGCCTGTTGGAAGCCACGCGGGAGCATTTGCTGGGGAGCCAGAGCGAGGAAACACAGAAAGGTCTGGGGGCAGGAGGAAACTCAGAAAGCCCGCCTGGGGGTGTGCACCTCACTCCGCGGCCTACCAGCTGCTTGTGGAAATTCGCATGTTGCCAGCAGCAGCCTCCCCGGCCTGGTGAACGCGGGGAGATGCAGATCTCGGGGCAAATTGCTGGATCCGGGCAACGCGGGGCAAGAAGGACACCGCTCGGGGCACCTGATGCCACATCTCATGCTCTTGCCCTGTCCCTGTGATGGGTCTGGAGAACGGGCCGAGAAGGCCGTGGAGGGACGGATGCACCCCTACCGTGGCAAGATGGCCCGTTCTCGGCCATCAGAGCCGCTGGGGTACGGAGGGGCCGTCACAGGCGCATCGGCTCTCAGCCACCGTCACTCCAACGGAGGGATAGGAGACGGATAAGGAAAGTAAGCTCGATCCCGACCGCACAGGGAAATGGCTTGGGGCTCTGGGCACAGCTCACGTGCTCAGGCGCCCCCTCGGTCCTCCGGCTGCACGACACTGTGTGTTCGTGTCTAGTTTTCAATTTGTTCATACACTTCAGGCGACCAGGAATGAGGCAGAAACACCTGGGGCGCATGCTGGCGGCCCACGTGTGCCCAGGTGGGGCCACAGGTCGTGCAGTGAGACCAAGGTGGTTCTAAGAGTTGAGTGTCTTTGCTTACGAACATAGCGAAACTACAAAATAAAGCACGGTGCTGGTTCTTTCTTGGTTTTATGATTACAAAAGTCAAAAACTGTCGGCACAAGAGTTGATTTTGGCCCGGGGTCGTATTTTGTCTGGCTTGGATTTTTTTTTTTTTTTTTTTAATCAAGCCAACACTTAAAAATCTGGATATTCTATGAAGTGTTTGGCCTTTCAGCTTCTTCTGAAAGATCGGATCTGACGTTCAGGGCTGGGGTTCTTCTGCACCAACAGTCAGCTGGCGTCAGCGGCTGCTACTGATTTTCTTTCCGGAGCTGCGGCCCCGGCATCCCCCGCACACAGGGTGGGCTCGAGCGCTGCACCCCGTCTGTCTCCCTCGCACTCATGACCGCCCCGCCTCGGCAGCGTTTGACTTTCTGACTTGTTCTAGAGCCTGTGGGTCCCCGTCACCCGTAAAATAAAAATGTTTTGGTGCCTCTGGACTTCCTCCATATTAAAATCAAGCAACATAAATCAAGTTGTTCAGGGGCTCTTTGTGCATCTGATTCTAGC
Organism: Panthera uncia; assembly: GCF_023721935.1. Lineage (NCBI taxonomy): Eukaryota > Metazoa > Chordata > Mammalia > Carnivora > Felidae > Panthera > Panthera uncia. The sequence goes on along the minus strand of NC_064818.1, from coordinate 74,677,572 downwards.
CCCTGAGTCAGCGACGCTATACGTTTTCATCTTGCAAATATGATAACCACAAGCAACTCTAGGGAAAAAGTTGTGGATCACAACACTATTGGTCATTTCTGAGCGCCCTGTTAGACACCGTACCTGTCCCTTTGCTCAGGAGTGGAAGGTGAGCATTGATGGAACGGAGGGGAGATCTGACCAGGACGTGGCTTCTTTGCTGAATGAGGAGGAAGGCGCCTTATCTGGCAGTTACGCCCAAACTCGTGGTGGCCTGCAGCCCAGTCTGTGGAGGCACCAGGGCCACCGGAGTCTTACCGTCCTTTCCAAGAAGTGGCCAAAACGGATTTTTTTCTGTGTTTAAAAGGGGTGGCAGAGAGGCTGTGAACCCAAGTGGAGGTTTCAGTGGACAGAGTGGGGGTCCTGAAAGGCTCACTACACTCTAAAAATAAGAGTCAACCAGAAGTAGACTTGCCCCCCCAAGGTTCAAAGCCCGGTTTGGGGTCACCTCATTTCCCAACTGGATTAAGTTCAGGTAATCTGGCTGGCGCGTCTCACCTGACCGCCTGCAAAAAGCAAAAAGTAACCAACCCCCAGGGGAAGACAGCCCCATCCACAGCTCCAAGTTATACCGAAGTTTTTTTACATACAATGTCTGACAATCAAAAATTATCAGGCAGGGGCGCCTGGATGGCTCAGTGGGTTAAGCGTCCAACTCTTGATTTTGGCTCACGTCATGATCTCACGGTTCGTGAGTTTGAGCCCTGCGTCAGGCTCTGCGCTGTCATTGCAGAGCCTGGTTGGGATTCTCTCTCTCTCTCTCTCTCTCTCTCTCTCTCTGCCCCTCCCCTGCTCTCTCAAAATAAGTAAATAAACTTTAAAAAAAACTATCCAAAAATGATCAGGCATATTCAAAGGCGCATCAGTAAGACTGACGACTGGTTCCTCTGTAGAAATAGTGGATGCCAGAAGACGATGGAGTATGTTCAAAGTGTTGACAGAAAATCATCGCCAGGCTAGACTCCGCGGTAAAAATATCCTTAAAATGATGGAGCTGAGCAATGATTGTTTAAGCTGGGTTATGGGTACACAGAGGTTTATTTCATTGTTTTCTCTACTTCTGGAGGCTTGACGTTCTCCAGAAAAGAAATGGAAACAAAATGAAAGACAATGAAGATAAACAAAAGCTGAGAGACTGCCTTACCATTAGACACATACTAAAGATAATAGTGGAAAGTGTTCTTCAGGCAGAGGGAGAAGGATCCCAGATGGCAGCTGGCAATACAGGAGGAGCGAGAACGATGTGGGCAAGTCTGAATGGATATTGACCACATAAAATAATAATTATGTCGTGAGGAGGTTTGAAATATACATAGAATTAAACTACATGCCAACAATAGCTCACGAGCCGGAAGAGGGATAAACGGAATTAGAATGTTCTAAGGTCCTTTTCACTGTCCGGAAGGTGGTAAAAGCATTAATTTATGTTAGACTTTAATAATGAGTCACGATGAATGCTGTAATCCCCCGGATAATAATGAAATGAGAAGAAGACAATATATAAGTAACGAGTGGGGAAATGGAATATTAAAGAAATACTAATCCGAAAGAGCAGGGAGGAGGGGGAAAGGATATAAAACAAGTAGGGGAAAGGAGAAAACAAAGAGTCAAGATAACAGATTTAAACTGCAGTGCATTAAGGAACGGGTGATATGTAAGTGGTCTAACACTCCAACTGAAAGAGTAAATAAAAACCAAAGCCCAGGGCGCCTGGGTGGCTCCGTTAGTTAAGCATTGACTTCGGCTCAGGTCATGATCTCGCGGTTCGTGAGTTCGAGCCCCGCGTCGGGCTCTGTGCTGACAGCTCGGAGCCTGGAGCCTGCTTCGGATTCTGTGTCTCCCTCTCTCTCTGCCCCTCCTCTGCTCATATGCACACGCACGCTCTCTCTCTCTCTCTCATTCTCTCTCTCAAGAATAAATAAACATTTAAAAAAAGAAAAAACCCAACTCCATGGTACTTAGAAGGGATGCCCGGTGTATGTAGAGGCACAGAAGGCTAAACATCAAACAGTACAGGCCCAGGGAAGGAAAAACAACGTAGTTGTGCCAACAGCAAGCCCGGAGGACCGTGAGGCAAGAAGCGGTGAGCGAAGACCCAGTGGCTATGCACCCGACAGCCTGTCATGGCGGTAACCTCACCCTCTAGTGAAACGTGGTTTGTGCCTGTCCCAGACCCTGACTCATCATGAAGAAGCAGGCGTATGGAAACCTGGACATGCCTGGTGCTGAAGAAAATGCCGGAGACGCTGGAGTGGGTGAGACCCGCCCCGCCTTCCCAGGGCCTACGGCCCAGTGGAGGAGACAGACTGAGGAATGGGGTGATACGGGGGAGAGTGGCAGGCCTTGTGGTGAGCTCAGAGGTGTGAGATGGGGCGGGGGGCCCTCGGCTGTCAGGACAGGTAGAGGGGCGAGGCAGGAAAGGCGTGTGAGACAGCAAGAGTGACGCCATGATGGCGTCGCACGGTCAGAAGCCACCAGTACGTCAGGCTGGTTGAATGTGTCATCGGGTGCAGGTGGCAGGTGCCGAGTGGCCCTGCCCTGGAGAGGAGAGGTGGCCTGGCCCTGGGTTAGGGAGGACCTTTCATGTCATCTGAAAGTGACCAGTCTGTGGAGAGAGACCTGGTGAAGGGTTCTGGGCTGGAAATCAGCATAGTACACTGATTTATGGGGAAGACGAGAGGGGTGGAGTGTTTTTTTTTTTAAACTCGGAAGAGAAAGCCCTGGCAGGAAAGAAGGAAGGGAGGGACGTCCTCACTGCTGAAATGCAGGAGAGCACAATCAGCTAGCAGCAGGCAGAACACGGAAAGAACCTGTGATCAAATAGGATTTGGAATCCCAAAGTCCATATCCTTTGCCTAGAGGAGCACAACTTGTAGCTGGCATATTGAAGATCCTGAGAAGGTCTGCAATAAAAAGAACTTATTTAACCATATTCATTTTGGCATCTCCCAAACTTATTTCATTCTGATGCTTTTAAAAATGTTTATTAATATTTTGCAGGACATCACAGTTCCAAAAAAACACAGACTGGGACATATTGACCAAAAAAAAAAAAAAAAAAATCTTGACTCCAGAAGCCTGGAAAGCTAAAACCACAGAGATTCCTACCTCTGGAATCTTCCCCAAGCCACAATCGCGGGTCTGGATGGCTTTGACTGCCAAGCAGACTTTCCCGGGCTGTGGGTTTTGGAATCGCTGGTGCCCGAATCCTTGTGATCAGCAGCGGGCAGCAGAAAAAGCCAGCAACGTGTGGCGGGAGCTGCTGCAGACAAGGGGGTGGACGCAGAAGGCAGAGAGCCTGGCCGTGCAGATCTGGTTGAAAACAAAATTTCTAGGTCCAGAGGTACAACTGAAAGCCATTGCTTTTCTTTTTAGAAAGCAGACGCCGAGAGAAACACGCAAGCTCCAGGCCCTCCGCCAGGAGACTCGAGTCAGAATTCCTACTTTTCTAGGGAGGAGGGTGTGCCGGCCCTGTGACGTGAAGTCCCTGAGGAATTCTGGGTCCTCGGTCTTGGTCGAAGGCAGTGTAGTCGTGTCCTAGGGCCACCGTGACAAGTCACCACACGCTTGGTGGCTGAAAGCAGCAGAATTGTGTTTTCTCACAGTTCTGGAGGCTCCCTGGCTTCTGGTGGCTTCCGGCACTCCTTGGTGTCCCTCCACTGGCAGCTGCGTCTGTCCAGTCTCTTCCCAGGGCCATCGTCTCTGTCTCTCTCTGTGTTTCTGTGTCCTCTCCTCTCCTCTCCTCCCCTCCCCTCCCCTCCCAGAGACACCAGTCATGGAGTGATGATCTAATCACCAAGGACTACAAAGACCCTGTTCCCAAAAAAGGATACATTCTGAGGTTCCAGGTAGGCATGAATTTTGGGAGACACCATTGAGCCTCTGCAGGAGGGCTGGCGGTCCCACCAGCAGGCTGTGTGTGTGGCTCGGGCGCGGGAGGATGGCCGCAGGCTCTCTCTCTGCTGGGATCCATTGGGTTCAATCAGTCTGAAGGTCTGGGAGTCCAGGGGCCGGCTGCCCATGCTCCAGGCATGGCAACTACTTTGCAAAGAGCCACGGGCCGCTCACCTCCCAAACGTGGCCCCTCCATTTCCCTCCATCCCAACTGCTCTATTACAATCGAGTTAGCACAGGGGGGCCTGGGGGGCTCAGTCAGTTAAGCGTCTGACTCTTGGTTTCGGCTCAGGTCATATCTTACAGATCGTGTGATCGAGTCCCGTGTGGGGCTCCGTGCTAACGGTGTGGGGACTGCTTGGGATTCTCTCTCCCTCCGTCTCTCTGCGCCTCCCTGGCTCGCACTGTCTCTGCCGGGTTTGCTAACTGAACGCAGCCTGACCCCGGATGAGGAGTGCGTACAGGATTCCAGCTCAGCTGCGGATGGAACCCTCTAAGATCCCCTCATTCACTCGGCTGGCCCAGTGCACGCAGTGCAGCCTGAGGCAGCAGGCAGCAGACAGGCCTGTGTCTTACATCCCAGCTCTGTCGCTCACTAGTCGGGTCACCAAACTGTCCCATTCTGCACCATGCTGGCTTTAGCATCCAAAATCCAGTGTCTCAGAAAATTCCCCACTGGGGAACAGTCCAAGACAGAGGGCCACCCCAGTTGTCCTCAACATCTCTGATTTGTAGTTTGCCCTTCCGTGAAATGGGACGAGACTGTCTACCGTGAAGCCGTAGACTCGGACGGAGCATGGCTTGGCTCGCGCGTGCAGGTGGGAACTTGGCTTCCGGAAGCTGAGAGGCAGGGGCTCCCGGGAAGGCGTTCATTCTCCAAAGCCGACCCACTAGGGCTGCCCAGACATTTACCATCCCTGACCCACGTGACCCAATAACGAGACCCAACATTTGCCGTGCCAAGCTCTGTGCCAACAAGGGAAGTGCTGTCACGGTGCTCACTGCGCTGATGATGAAACTGAGGCATGGGAAGGCTAGATTAACGTGTTTAGGGGTCACACGACTGGCTAATGGCAGAGCTGGGATTCAGAGCTGGGGTGGGCTTGGGGGCGAGTGGGCCGGGTGCTGCCGAGAGGGGGCAGGGCAGACCCAGGTGGCGGGTGACAGAGTTCAGGCCGTCCCCCCGTTCCCGTAGAAACTGAAATATTGGCTTTTCAGGACAGAGGTGGCCTCTTGGTACCTACAGATTTCAGAAAATACAAAACAATGACACATCATTTTCCTTTCTCGAAAGCGCTTGTTTTGTATTCATTGACCAGAGGATGTCGTCAGACTAAACACTCCAGTTAGTCAGTTTTCAGGGAATTGCATTTAATTAAAACACCATGTGCATTTGCTAAAGGACATGAAATGTGATGAGAAAAAGGAGCCCTGCTGCATGTGCCGGGAAACACGGAAAGTTCCGGAACGTGATTACTCCACACCTGCCGGTAACCCTTCTAGAACACTCTGCAGAGTCTAGGGGGCTGCCCGAGGACACGGTCAAGTGGGGAGGCTCTGGAAGGCTGCCCTGAGCCCTCCTGGGGCCCACGGCTCCACAGCCGGGTAGGGCTGCGTCCTCCCTGGGCCAGACCCTTCCTTGGGGACCTAAGTGTGTGTCTGTCCCCCCATCACATGGGCTGTCTCCGCCTGGCACCAGCTTGGACTTCAATGCAGTCCCCTCTCTGGCTTTTCCCAAAAAGCCAGTCACATGGAGCATCCAGTGGATTTCCTAATTTTAGATTCGTGAGGTCATGGGGTCAGGGCCGATTGCACAGGCTGTGGCATTTCTGAGAAAAAGCTGTTTCATGTGTCTTCTCCCAGGGCAGCTGGATGACGTCACAGGCAGGGTGACGTGGGCCTGTGGTCACTAGACAAAGGCAGGGTGAGTGGGCCTGCGGTGCCCAGCAGCACGTGAGAGTGATATGGAGTGACGTCTGTCAGCAGCCCACGGCTTGGCCCTGCCCCGAGGCAGGGACTGCTGGAAATGAGCCCTCCAGACCAACTTCCTGTTGCTGCCGTGATGGAAGAGCAGCTCCTGGGCTCATCCCCTCAGGCGTTCGGAACTTCCTGTCCCCCTTGCGGGCTCGCTGGGCACTTGGGCCAGGAAGCCTCTGCATCTGTCCTCTCTGGGATGACGGATGTGGGGCCCCAGCATACTGTCATGCTCATTAAAGGCTCACTCACCTGAGAAAGAGTGTCGGAGTGAGCGCTTGGAGAAGGGGCAGAATCCCGACAAGGGGTGGCAGTCCCCCGCTCCTGGGCCCTGCTCCTCTGCCTGGTTTCGTCTGGAGCAGGACAGGGCAGGCCAGTCCCGGTCCTGAGTGCCTCGTGCCCAGGAAGGGGGGCAGGGCTCCTACTCAGATGGGCGGAGGCAGATCGCAGACCTCACATGGCCCCTCCTGGTCTGAGGCCCTACGACCCCGGCATGCGGTGCCACTAAGCACAGGATCCTGAGTAGGGGACACAGGGCCGGCACCCAAAGAGCACCTTAGACAGGGAGGAGAAGACACACGCTGTCAGCTCCTGCTAGGACGAAGGAGCACCTCCTTTTCCTCTACCTCCCTGCCAGGCCCCCTGTATTATGCATGCATTCATTCAACATTTATCAATGGTTCTCTATGTGCTAGACCCTCTTCTGGGATCTAGGGACTCAGGAAAGAACAAGAGTAACCCAGCCTTGCCCTCATTGAGCCTGCAATCCAGTGAGCAAGCCGGGTCAAACGCACACAATGCTGGGGTTTCTGGAGATAAATGAAGCAGGTCAGGGAATAGAGAGAGATGGAGTGCTAGTTACAGGACCTGGCTCAGGGTCGGCCTTTCTCATAATGAGGTGATTTGAGTAGAGAGAGGAAGGAGGAGACAGAGAGCCATGCAAATGCCTGGGGAAGACGGCTCTGGGCCAAGGGCACAGCAACCACAAAGGCACAAAAGTGATGAGGTGGGGCCATGATTCCCGATTGGCACGGTCAAGGTCAGAGATGTGGACAGAGAGGTAGGAAGCCAGGGGCTAGATCAGGCAGCGCCTTTTAGAGTCAGGCCCTGGTAAGGACTTTGGATTTCACCCCAAGGGTAGCGGAAGCCCCTGGAGAGATGTGGCCAGGGCCGCAAATGCTGAGAATACGTGTCCAGAGGGTCACTAGCTGCTTTGTGAACAGAAAGTGGGGCTACCGGTGAAGCAGGGAGCCGGCAAGGCTGCTGAGTCCCCCGCCTCCACACCTGAACTTCCTTCTCACGTGCAGTTGGCTGGGTCCCACTACCGCGGTCTGAGGACCCCAGCAGGCTCAGGAGGTCCTGCCCCTTCCTCCTGGCCCGTCTTTCCCTCTGTCCCTGGCTAGTGATGCCCGCAGCGCTCCCTGGGCCCCGACTCCGCCCATCCAGCCTGGGGGACCCGTTCCAGCACTCCCGAAAAATGGAACCAGCTGCTTGTGCTGGTTCCAGGGCCATTTTCACGACCACACCTTTTCCTGTGCTGTTTTATGTGCCTGGGCACTCCCGGCTCGTGCTTGCTGGTCCTAATTCTGCCCACCGTTCAGGGCCGTGCTGATACCACCTCATGGGAGCTTCCAGGGAGTCGGCCTGCTCCCCGTCACCCCTGGGCCCTCTGCACCCGCAGCGCACCGCCCCTGCTCTGTCTTCCGTTGCGGCATCGTGCCCTTTCATGGTCACTCCCCGTGGATTCTGTCCAGCCCCTCCCTGGTGAGGGTGAACTTGCCCTGCTGCCCAGTGCTGCCCTTCACCTCTCTGCCCCCTCCAGCCCAGCCTACCTAGTTTTCCAGAAGTATCCGGTGGTGGCTGTGCCAGTACTCAGAGGGTGGCGGTTCCCATGGGGAGGGACAGGGCAGGGGCAGCAACAGAGGATGGGGACGTAGGAAGAGGCTTTGGAGTCTCAGGCAGACCTGCTGCGTGTGGATTTTCACAACTGCTAGAAGCTGGCAGAGGTTTCTAGAGGTGCCTCAAGAGACAGAGGGCAACCCAGCAGGTGCCATATGAAGTTCTTTCCACGAGTTTTCCACAACGCCAGAGTGGGTAAAGGCAGAGCTAAGTCAGGAATCCAGCCTTCCCTCTTTCCGTCTGAATCCCAGCTCCCATCCAGGCAGCGGGGCTCCGGACGGTGAGGGAAAGCGAGCCACGCCATCCATCCTCAGTGAGGTCAGGCAGCTACATGGCAGAACACGCTGTCCCAAGCTCCACTCCCCCCTTTGCCCCCACATTCAGGTGCTGGGCACGATCACCGAGCGGGTTCAGAGGTAAAGAGGTTCGGCGGAGTTCCTCTGCCGGCCAGAGTGTGGCTCCAGCAGGCCCTCTGAAACGTGTCGGTATTTCTCAAAGCACAAACTTAGATTCTTACCATCACCTGAACTAACCTACTTTGGAGTCTTGCTAGGACATTACCCTCTGGGACGGCTTCCTAGCTGCTTGACAGGACACAGTCCATTGTCCTTGACCTGCTCTTGGCAAAGACCGGCCACTTAAGACGAGAAAGGGCCTGTTGTTCGATTAAATTCCCCACTGACACGCACGCTGGAAGACCGCTAGGAAGCAAACGATCTGTAGAACTGAATGTTGTTGTTGGACAGGTAGTTACCAAGAAAACTCCCCGTCATTCCCCACAAATCAGCCTGAGAAATCTCATTTCTTGGGCCTCCCTCCCTTCCATAACGTGTCTGTGCAAATTCCGATTTGCCGATTCCCTCCTGAGCTTTTCCACTTGATTATATTGCAGACTCGTCCATTTTCCACTTCTGGTTACTGTCCCACTTCCCGGTTCGTCCACGTGGATGGCAAGCCCTAGCCATCAGTCACTGCGACTCCCCTGACCCAGGACTCTCTCCCCAGGATGATCTTCATAAATGTGTGCACCCTATGAATTCACATCAGCAACAGCAGTACCTACCACTGGCTTAGGACAGAGTATGTTTCATCTTCTACCCTGCCTCAAGTATTCTGGCTAAAAAATAATGGTGAATGTCAAAAGACTAGAGTGAAGTGAGGGTCTTCCTAGGGAAGGACATGTTGGGAGGTATCTGGAGTAAAACTGCGATTTGCTTTGAAATGCTGATAGGTCAGAGCGCCTGGGTGGCTCAGTCAGTTAAGCGGCCTACTTCGGCTCAGGTCATGATCTCGCGGTCCGTGAGTTCGAGCCCTGCATTGGGCTCTGTGCTGATAGCTCGGAGCCTGGAGCCTGTTTCAGATTCTGTGTCTCCTTCTCTCTGACCCTCCCCCATTCATGCTCTCTGTCTCAAAAATAAATAAACGTTAAAAAAAATTTTAAAAATAAAAATGAAAAAAAATAAAATGCTGATAGGAAACAGCTCTTGGATTTAAACTTTTATATCTACAGACGCCTTTAGTCTCAGAATTGTCAGGAGTAAAACTAAGGTCACCCCAGGTGGTACATGTCGTATGTAGTTTCCCAGATCCACCACCATGGAGATCTGGGCCCGCAGAGGAGCCAGATGGGAGGGAGCCCAAACAGCTTTCTGTAAAGAGATTGGTTCTCGTGCACCCGGTCACAGAAAAATCGCAAAGGGCTTCATACTGATCCGTGCCCAACAAGGCAGTAGGACACCTGAAATTTCATCACAAGGAAGCACTTGGGTCCTTGAGTAGGCATGGGCAAACTTTTGCCCATGAAGTGCCAGATATTTAAATATTTTAGGCTTTTCAGGCCATATGGTCTCTGTAGCATCTACCCAACTCCACTGAATGAAAACAGCCACAGACAACAGATGGGCAGGACTGTGTTCGATAAAACTTTATTTACAAAGCAGACAGTGAGCAGGCTGGTCTGCAGACCCCTAACCTAGAGGAACAGTTCCAGGGAGAGGCCCCTTCCAGATGACCCTGCCTCCTCCCCCAGCCTCCACCATCAGCCCACTTTCCTGCAGGGTTAAGAATACCGTTAACTGCAAAGAGAAAACTGACCTGAGCTACATTTTGAAGGTAGTGACTGAGGAAGGTCTTTTTGTCCGATCTTAATTCTCCACTATCAGTTGAAGCCTGTCTTTCTGAAGCAGTACATCACAGGGTTTTGAAGAGCCCTCTTCCCTAACTGCACTTGGCTGTGCTAAATATAAATATGGAAGCCAGGAAAGCTAAAAATCAACCCAAATTACCTGAAAAATGCAGAATGTCTTTCCTTCCCTGACATTTAGAACCGTTATCTTATCTGTCTGACTAGGTCTTTATTTCTCAATATCCCTTAAAAAAAAGAAGGGGGCTGCGATGGTGTTTATTTGGCCTTTTCAGGCGAGAGAGCCAAATGCTGAAGGTAAATGCTTCAAAGTGCCAGAAGGGACTCCTGTGAGAGCTTCAGAACCACTGGAAATCCTGAGTGAGACAAAAGTCAGGCTTTCATGGGGTTATTTTCAGTGGGTCCTGCATGGCTGAAAAGCAAACAAACTGAAGGACCCTCTAAGGACAGGAAAGACAGCGGACAATCTGCTCCCCAACGTGTCCTCCAGACCTGCCTGGCTACTCAGCTGCCAGCAGCTCTCAGAAGTGCGTTCCCAAGACTCAGCTTCTTCGCTCCCCTTCTTTTAAAACAGCAACACCTCGGGGCATCCGGGTGGCTCAGTCGGTTAAGCGGCCGACTTCAGCTCAGGTCGTGATCTCACGGCTCGTGAGTTCGAGCCCCGCGTCAGGCTCTGTGTTGACAGGTCAGAGCCTGGAGCCTGCTTTGTTCAGATTCTGTGTCTCCCTCTCTCTCTGCCTCTCCTCCGTTCACATTCTGTCTCTGTCTCTCTCTCAAAAGTAAACATTAAAACAAACAAACAGTAACACCTTCAAGGGTCCTCAATCTCAAGTGCCGTTTCATTTTACTGAGTTCTTTCACTCACAAACCGTCTGGAGTCCATCAAATCAGTTACAAGAATGTGACCCAGAGTCCTGCTGGCTGGAGGCCTCTCCCGGCCGTGCCTCTGCCCTGCAGGACCCCTTCTGCTGCACGGTGACAAGTTCGCGCCTCAGCCTGACGTGGGTCATGTACCGCCACTGAGGAGAACGAGCTATCATGGATGACCACAGAGCCCAGGAGTCCCCGAAACAGGACACTGTCCTCATGAGAGGTGGCGTTTCCGGGCAGTAACCAGCCGGGAGGGGAACTGGTTTCATACCAGCGTCTGTTCTGTGGATTTCTGACCAGGAATGGCAGTGAGGGACGGGAGGCTCGTACAGATGCCACTCCGGTGTCGATTTCAGAAGAGCGAAATGTCCTGCTACCACTTGCAAAGCAATGGACGTACCTGCAGCAAGGCTGCGGGGAGGTCTACAGCATGCCACGGGCGGCAGAACATCAGCCACGGAGCAGGAAGAAGGGAAGGGTGAGCGGCAGGCAAGGGCTCTGCAGGGGCCAGCCGGGAGGCAGGGGTCACCCAGGGGCCTTCCTCCCGCCTCTGCCGGCCTGGCGGCCGAGGGAAGGGCCAAGGCCCAGACGGTGCTCCTGTGGGCACGGGAAAGGGAGGCGCCTGTAGCCCCGAAGCCACTGTCGCTCTCGTCCCAATTCCGGCTGCGGGTTTCATCCTGGGAAGCCTCCCTCGTAAGGCCCTGGTAACACCATGCTCCTGAAGATCCTTCGTGAAAAGATAAGCAGAAGTGCAGGCTGCCTATGAAGGTGATTCCTCCTCATCAGCTCTTGACCCTGAACACGCAGCAAAGGTGAGTGTAGCTAAGGGCCAGCTTCCAGCCCACAGGGTCACCAGGGAAAGGGGAGCCCAGGTTCTGTCTGGAATGGGACTTTCAGGTGGATCTTGACAGACCTGGTCTCCGTCTTGTGAGGAGTAACGACTGCCATTCTACCCAGCTGGACTGTGACAGACCTCGGGCCCTCGGCCGTCCCTGATTAATGGGTTCTCCCCGCGCTGCTGTGCCTGGCCGTCCTCTCCTCCATCCCCACAGGCCGGCAGCGCCCCATTACTTAGTCACTGGCCTCGAATCCAAAGCATATTTAATTTTCAAAATGCCCCACTCTGGAGTACGACTTCTTATTTTCCTCTTGGCTTAGTAAGGCCAGCATTCTTTTTCCCTTTAGCTAGCTGATGGCCGAATAAACACAATATATGGGGGCAATCATTTAACTAATAATATACAGAGAGTGGTGTTTGCCCATGGCCTTTAGGTATTCAGATGTAACCTGCCTACAGGACAAATGGATGGATCCTGTATTTCCTCTAGAACCTTCAGCCAAACTGCCAGTCTCGGAACAAGCATTCCTTTTGACAGGCCCGTCCTCCCCATGGATTCCAGTTCCTTGTCAGAGGGGCTCAGATTGACCTCTAAGGGCAGAGGCCATGATTCTATCTAAAAACCATATGCGGACATCCAGGAGGGATGACAGGAATGCCACCCCCTCTCCTCACCTCACCAAGAGCTGCACGCCGAGCCCTGCTCCCTCCGGAAATCAGAGCAGATCTGCCCAGGGGGCAAGGGCTTGGTCCAACCCTGCACCACACTCCCAGATTTCCTACTCCAGTTTCTCTGGACTCGGCCCGCAGCCTGGACTCTGCAGGGTAAGCACCTGGACTGACGCCCGAGAACCCAGCACAGCCCCTGGCCTCGTGCACCGCAGCTCGGGGAACACAAACGCCTGGCTGCAATATCTTTTTTATTTATCATTTCTGTAAGTCACAGACAGCAATAATTTACAATTGTCACATCTCACGTATGTCAGTTATTGGACAAACACAAAGACAGAAAATTCAAGCACAGATACTTCAAAAAGGAGGTTAGTGTCATGCATCAGAGAAGGAGTTAAAATTCAAAATACCCAAGATTCCACATCCTAGAATAAAACATAAAGCTTAAAATTTCCCTGTGAGCCTATTAGCCTAAAATTACAAAATTTAGCAACTGCCTAAAGCAGAGAATCAACCGTTCTATGTTCTCAAGGTAAGAAACAAGGAATGCTTTGGTAAAGTCATCTTTACTGTTTAAATATTTCCGCTCTGTCCCTTGAATGACTGTGTATAAACACAGGCACAGCACATATTTGAGAATTAAGTCTCACAAACTTCTCTCACTATTAGATTTTCCAAACATCTTTACATTTAGTCAATGAGAAAAGCAATTCAGTCACTTGAATTTTAAGTTTAAAAAAATTAAAAGTATTTCCAGGGACTCTTAAGGCTGTCTCCAAAAGTATAAAATGTTATATACCCTTTCAAAATCTGAAGCGTTCGCATCTTTTACTGAGATCAACACGGGACGTGGAAGTGGCCCCTGACAACACACATGCTCATTTGCTGCTGTGCACGTGAGCAGCTCCCGGGGACCCTGGCAGGGACGGGGTCCTCCGCAGTCTGGATCGTGACCGTGAGCACGGCCAGACCAACCTCCTGCCCCGCCCTGCTTACGAGGTCAGGTTCCCCAGCACAGATGGACTTGTCACTCTTCAGTCCGTTCTAGCTTGGGGGATTCCAGCTCCTTCAGTAAATCGCTGCCAGCCGCTCCAGCTTTTGAAGCAAAAAGAACCGCTCCCTGTTTGAAACCGAGGTTCTTCAAACTTCGGGCATAATCTGCATATATAGCAGAGATGAGTTTCTGTAAACCACAGTTAAGGAAAAGAAGGGCAGAAAAGGCTGTGATTATATTCCACCAAGCTCCCATGGGCAGGAAAGAAAGACCAGCTCCGTGGGGGGCTGCTCAGAAGGGACGAGGGTGCCCTCAGGAGGGCGCAGGTGCAGACACCTGCCTGGGGGAGGCGAGGTCTGAGTACAAAGCTATTCCTTCTAAGGAAGATCCAGCTAAATCCTCCTAGACTCCCTCAAAGCCTAACGCAGCCAAAGACTAGAAAAAGAAAGGGAAGATGTAAGTGTACACCCTGTGGCATCTGAAAGGCCCAGAGGTGGGTGGTTTGGGGGCAGATCCAGCTTAGGAGAGAGGTTCTGATGATAAAGCCCGCCCTGAGGCAGGAGCTCTGGCTACCTGGGGCGGGGGGTGGGTGGGAGGAGGGGGGTCGTTCAGACAGCCCTGTTTCATTGCGCTCTGACATTCCAAATGGCCCCTTCCAACTAGAGCCAAGTTCACCAGTGCCTGGAGATAGGATAGTGAATAAGTTCAAGATCAGTTTCATTGTCTGTAAAAAAAAACATACACTATACATACACAGAAGACCAAGTATCTGGCAGAAATGAGGCCACAATGTAGTAACTCAAGAGGAGGTGTGATGAGACCAAGCAGGGCTCAGCCAACACGAGCTCAAGCCCAATCTTTTCAAAGAAAAACAAGTGACTCATGTGAGGTCAGAAGTCAAAGTTCCTGCTAATACGTGGGCCACCGTGACTTGCCTGCATGACGCACATCTCTGAAGTGCCATCATGGTATCATGGTTTCCCGTTAGACTGTCGCTTTGGGTAACAGTATCTTTTTTACCTATTCCAGAATATATATTCCCAGGTAAATATACACGTTTTATTCCACGGAGTGCACTCTTTTCAACAGCACTACTTTAAAGTAGCGCCACGGCTCCTGGACTTGTCCTCAAGTATTTCCTTTAAGTTCAAACAAGCCTTCACAGAATGCGGAGTCCCGTCCCTTTCCAGTCCTTCCTGCCTCCCCGTCCATCTGACAGCTGATGCCAGCGACGCAGCCACCTTCTTCCTGACCCTTCCCTCCCATCCTCCCTCCTTCCTGACTTCGGTGGATCTGAGTACGGACCTTCGAGAAGCCCACTCAGCCACTTGCCTCCCCTCGGCATAATCCACCCAGTGAAGGATATCCGTGTCCTCGGTGACTTGGATCACACCATACTTGAGACAGGCTTCCACAAACAGGGCAGCTCTATCGAAGTATCTCATGCTGCTCAAGAGACCAAAGTGAGTTCAAGCTTTGGGATTTACGGCAGTTGGGGGCAGACCCACCCAAGGGTGTATTTCCGTACAAAGACTTGTTGTGCCCGTTCTCCCTGGAAACCTAAGTGCCAGTAGGTTATACTAGCACCTTCCAATCTCTGGCTCATAGAGGAAAGCAGGGGACAATACTCGTGTCCCCACCCCCAGGCTCTTTTTAATTAACATTTACAAAAACTGTGAAATAGTTGAAATACACACGAATCTACAGAGATAAGACAAGCATCCACATATCCACTGACCAGATTTAACAAGGAATTTTTGGCCATATTTGCCTCAGCCTCCCTTAATTTTAAATGTCCTGGAAGGGATACATATTATTTTCGGACATTATTTTGGGACATCTCCCACCCACAACGCTGACACCCTTCCTGCTGCTCTCTGGCCTTCATTTTAGTTACACTATTCAAAGCTGAATTCTCTGAAGACTTCTTTTGTATTGTTTTACTTTTTTTTTTTCGTTTTATTTATTTATTTTGAGAGAGAAAGCGCATGCATGAGTGGGTGGCGGCAGAGAGAAAGGAGAGACTGAATCCCAAGCAGGCTCCGCTCTGTCAGCACAAAGCCCGACTTGGGACTCGAACCCACGAATCGTGAGATCATGACCTGAGCTGAAATCAGGAGTTGGACGCTTAACGGACTGAGCCACCCAGGCGCCCCTTTTATATTGTTTTTAAATACACGGTACCTGTTAGGTCTGGCTACTATACTGGCGGGAGCCCAGAGCTCCCAGGCCCGGTGAAGACGGGTAAGCATGGACTGTTCCATTCCTGCAGGGGTTCATAAACCTAACCCGTAAGCTTCTCCTTTCACCCCGCACGGCGAGTGCTCTACCCACACCACAGAGCCTCAAAAGAGCACGAAGCAATCAGTCACCCCGACTCGCCACGAAGCACTCTGGGTGTACCTGTGAAGGGTCTCGGCCACGCTGGAGAAGCAGCCCAGGGAGAGGAGGACCAGGAGGGCCTTTGACTTCTGGTTGACTTGTGGAGAGCAAAGGTGGTCCACCCACCTCTTTAAAACATCGGCACACTCTTCGGAATTTAAACGGACCTGAGAAAGAGGCCCACGTGAAAAACAAAGACATCCTGCGCTACGTAGAGAAAACTGTCACGTGATCAAAAGGGGATCTGTTTCTAGGAAGCAAACGCGAGGCCCGGCTCTGCCAGCACGCTGCCCTGACGCTGCCGCTCGCCATCGACAGCGGTGGGAAGCCCAGCCTGAGGAGCGGAGGGCCCGGCAAGGCCCCGGGGCTGGGGGCTGGGGGCTGGGCTCGCACCCCGGCGGGGAAAGGGGCCAGCTGCTTTCGCTTAACTGCTACCACAGCGATCCATTTTTCATTAAGAAGCCACAGAATTCATCCTCCTAAATAGGAGCACGGGAGTTGCAAGAAAACATTCATTCGCACAGCAGCTCTGCAGCCAAAAACCACTTCTAAATGACAAGGCCCAACTTTCTATCCCAAACGCTCAACGCACCTCCTGGGGTGACCTACTTTTGCAAGCCAGGCGGCCCGGTTCCACTCGCCGTAAGTCTGCAGGTAGCGGCAGGCATCCGCGGCCTTGTCGATCAGGCAGAGCAGCTGCACGCCCTCTGGAAGACAGAACGGCAGCCGCCCCGGTGAGCCGGCGGCCCGTCCCCGACAAGCCACCACTGGACCTCATCTGGTCTCACGCATTTTATACCCACTGCAGACGTTCTTCACTCACATTTCAACGCAAAATGCTAACGGAGAGTTTTACAACGTTACCATGCGAGGATGGGGGGGCGGCCAGCGCCAACACAGTGCAGGAAGCAAACAGGGAGAGCGCGGGGCTCCCGCCCTCGCCTCCCCTGTGGCGGCTGGCCCGCTGTCCCGGGAAGCGTTAGCGGTGCCCCTTTCCCACCTAAGACGTGTTCCGGTTCAGATGATTACGAGACACGGTCATCGTATAAAGAGCTAGCGATCACTGCCTATTTTTCTCCAGCATATATCAAAAAGCAAGAACTGCCTTCAGAATCCAATGCTCTGCTGGAAACAGGCTGGATTTTCGGGAACTGACCACCACACCCCCACGGTGTGCCTTACCTGCCAACTTGCCGTTGGCAATCATGTTGGTCGCCACCAGCTTAATGGTGCTCTGGGAGGGGCCTGACGAGGTGACAGTTGTGACCAAGCAGGCTTTCAGTGAGTCACAGTAATAGTGCTGGTTGTCCGCACTTGTCTCCAATAGCAACTGCACAGCTCTGTCTGTCTAATGAGAGAAACCGTTCTTGTAACTATGAGACTGTTTTCTTCCAACAGCACCTTCCCGAATTTATAATCTGGAACACTAAAGTTTACAGCTTAAAGAAGACCTTTATTTTCAAAACTGGCTGGTCAATGCTGTGTTTATGCACAAAAACAACAAAGTCTCCCACTGCTTCTTTGAAATAAAGGCAAAACCACAATCTGGCTTATGCAAATGCTCAAGAAACTGCTTACTTTAGCTTTGCATCTGTCAATTCTGAGACACAAAACCAGACCACACCCAAACAGTTAGGTCTCATCGGACATTTATAGAAGTCAACATTCCAAGCTGGTCAACTACAGATTTTTGCTTTCTCACAGGTTTTGTTGGTCTTATTTTGAAAGACAGCCTAAATTTACATGTATACTTTCAGAGAAATACTCTGATCTATCTACCCATTTGTGTGTGTGCGTGTGATCTAACGTAATACTCTGAAATACTAATCAAAGAGCAGCTCCTTGAAACACGAAAGGGTTATAAAAGTTGACGTACCTGACCCAAGAGAAGTAGCTGGTCTGTACATTTCCTTGTATGATCATAAGTTGACCGCTTTACTTCCTGGAGATTAACCCTTTCCAGCTGAAATTTCTAGAGTAGAAAAAGAAAAGAAAGAAAATTGAGCCTGGATTATAAGACTTGAATTAAATTTTACCATACTTAAAAAAATCATTTTATAAACCCTATTTTGACTTCTGACGTTATTAGATAGTCAACTTCATAGAAATCCAACCATTTAATAAGAATTTGATTAGGAAAATTGTTGACATGAATTCTCATTTGTGTGCAAGTTTGCCCATTTACAGAAACCGGGCGTCAGGTGCAGCTGGGTGAAAGCCCTCTGAAGTACGGAGTACCGAAGTACTCTACTGCAGTGAAAACATTATGAAACCACCTTTTTATACACAACACGGCAAATTCAAGTCAAGTGAAAGAAATATTTGTTATTTATAGAAAATAAAATGAGAGGAATTAAAAAGAGTCTTCTAAGTGAACAATTTTAAGAAAACAAAGGCTTAATAATAAAATTCTAATGTGTATTTGAAGACTCAGTAAGCATCTATGAGCTTTTCCAGGCCGGAGTCAGGCCTTTTTTAGGCAGGGGTGCCAACGGACACATTTCTGTTACACGATTTCAACTTAGCTGGCACGTTTCTCGAGTTCAAGATAGTCGCAAAGACATAAGTGGTCAAGATGAGGGCGTCACAGAGTTTCACATACGAAATGGAATACCTGGAAATAGGCATTTTCACAGAGGATGTCATAACATATATCCAGCGGGTTGTTCACTTTGTCCCGAGGGGCGGCCTCTCCAACGGCTGGGCTGCGCGGGGACGAGCTGTGCAGGTAGTGTGCGGCGACGGTCCAGAAGTGCAGCTCCGACTCGTCGCCGTACAGCCTGACAAGGGGGACACCGAAGCCGCGCTGAGCCCACACGGCAGACACGGGTGCGGCCAGGGGCTCCCCCAGTAGCCTCAGGAGCCAGGAGCCTGGCGCCGTCACGTGACAAACCATCCGGGACACCGGCCTGGGCCGGGCAGGGAGAGAGAGGAAGCAGCGCCGTGTCCAGCCCCGTCACTGGGCCTCCCACAATGCAGGTGCCTGAGCACACGGCCCCTCCGTGCCCCAACCCCCCGCTGTGCCGCGGGAAGATCGGCGCCGTGGTTCCGAAGCCTGGGCAATGGTTCACCCGGTTTGCCATTAGCACACGTTTTAATCTGGACCGGAGCTTCACATTAAAGAAATTCCTCTGGGAAAACTGGCTAAATAAGGTATGGAAATAGTTGCAATTTATTCTCTGGGGAGTGGACGGAAGGGTATTTTTGTGCAAGTGACAACTCTGTTGTACAGTGAGGAAGTTACAGGTTACTGCTTCTAAATACAATTTTTCAGCGTATTTGAGGACATACCCTTTGTGCCTGATACTTTAAAACATGCATTTTTAAAAAATTTTTTAATGTTTTTTATTTATTTTTGAGAAAGAGAGACAGAGCGCGAGCAGGGGAGAGGCAGAGAGAGAGGGAGACACAGAATCTGAAAGCAGGCTCCAGGCTCCGAGCTGTCAGCACAGAGCCGGACACGGGGCTTGAACTCGTGAACCACGAGATCATGACCTGAGCCAAAGCCGCACGCTTAACCGAGTGAGCCACCCAGGTGCCCCTAAAACATGTATTTTAAAAAGCTGTCCATAGGAGGCAATCTTTTCAGTAGAGAAGGCCTAGATCTCATGTTAAAAATGTAATTGTTTTTCCTATTTGTATTACTTGTTTCAAAGTTAATTGTAAATCAAATCTAAAGGATGAACTGATATGCCGTTTTAAAGTCTGAAAAGGTTTGGTCTTAAATAAAAACCCTTCATAAGACAAATGAGTTAATCTGAAATACTCTTGTCTCTTACACAGAGCGTTTCAGTGTTACCTTGAAACAAGCAGGCATCTCTGCAATAGAGTGAATTCCGGATCGAGCAAGAGTTTCTTTATGTCGCTGCAAACAAAAATCCAGACAAAGGCAAGGCAAAATTTTTGAACCAAACAATAAAGGAGTTAAACCACTATACTCTTGAAAGGGGAAACACACTCAGTATTGTTAATCTACTTAAAGTTTTGTTATTCCTTAAATTTTTTGTTCTTTTTGAACTAGGTAGTATGCCTAGAAGGAAGTTGCTTTGCTATGACACTGAAGTTACAAATGCTTTAGAAGGCACAGAGTGTGTCTAGGCTTAGAGAACTAGAACCTGTCAACCACCACAAGGGCGTGATCTCTGACTCTGGCTTACACCCTGGCAACAGGTCAACTCATGGTTTTGAAAACAAGAACAGATGTCTAACAATAGGAACAAGGTCACTGTTGATAAAATGATTTGCTAATCATCAGAAACAATATACACTTTAGGAAAGATACATTCAGAAACTGTTCCCAAAAAATACATAAG
The DNA here is from genome assembly GCF_023721935.1 of Panthera uncia. Taxonomy (NCBI): domain Eukaryota; kingdom Metazoa; phylum Chordata; class Mammalia; order Carnivora; family Felidae; genus Panthera; species Panthera uncia. Next base: position 74,657,554 of record NC_064818.1, on the reverse strand, counting down.
GAAAAAAAGCCAGGTTTTTGTAAGTTGGTTTTTCTAAAATAGCCATATACAGAATATTCATAAATCAGGGGAGGAAAAGAGGTTCTTTAAATCTTTTCTTGTCCACTGAAACACAAATGTTAACTTTTGGATGCAGAAAACAGTAATTACTTTGAATCTGGCGTCAATAAAACATGGTATATTTATTACATGTGATAGATTCTAAGATTGCAAAAATGCATCATGTTTTACCAAGAACTCCTGGTGGACCCATACTTTTCCACTTCCTTTGCAATGTTATTCCCAATGCCAATTAGAGGGTACTTCTAAATGCCCTCCCTCCAGGGAGCACATTAGTTTCTCAGAGTTGTACACGCGCAGCACTGGACACAGAGAACTTATTTTAGAAAAGGCAGCTGCCACACAAGAACCACCCTGTGCGTGGCCTCTAGCACGAGGCTTCACAGGGCACTGCAGGTGGAGGTGGGCGGAGCCACAGAGGTGCTCAAGCCACAGCCTCCACCCTGCCCTGACTTGAGACCACAGCAACCTGATGCTTATAGACTTGGCGAAGGTAGATGTTGTCCTTGTAACTATTGACTAACTATGTTTCTGCAAAACAAAGATCCTCAAGGGAGATAAACCTCTGTGAACAGAACGGTCTCACCTTGGGGCTACTAATATTTTCTAAACACAACTTACTTTAACTTCAAAAAGCCTAAATTATAATATTTTCCTTCTCCTAGTCTTATCTTTTCATAAAACGTAGCCGGAGTGCTTACTTTGACAATGAATTCAGCTGTTCTTGAAGGAGATTCTTTATTTCTTCATTTTCTGGATAATCACTGTACAGAAAAGATTGAGTCAGCTCATGCTCTTACACATGTAATACAACCATGTATTTCTTCACCAGAAAAAAAGTTGTGCCAATAAATACCCTTTGCAATAGCTGGTTTAAAAAGCTGGTTAGAGACCAAACAGCAACTACTCAAGAACCTATCAACCACCTTTCGTGACTGCTTTTAGTTTTACTTAAAACAAACAAACAAAGATGAGTAAAGAAAGTCTCATTGGCTTTCAAGAAACCAGAAAATTTATCAGTTGGCTTTAAAAACAATCATTTTAGATTCATGTTAATAAGGAACCTAGCAATGACTAAAGGAATTTGTTCTTTCTGCTCTGCAAAATGGACATTCATTTCTCCAAGGAGATACTTCTTGGAGAATAGATACCCATCACACTATTTTTTTTTTTTTTTTATTATTCCCCTAACTCCTGCCTACCTGTGCACTCGACATGGCAAAAGTCCAATAACACTCGCAGATTTAACTAATAACCATACTACTAGTCACCGTATATTTTTACAGTGAGGCAGGTGGGGACATTCATAAAACATACAATACCTCTGCAGTAAGCCCATTCTTGCTGCTTTTAAAATGGATTTGAAGCCTGGCTTCAAATTCCTCTTGGCCTAATTGGCCATCTTCACACTCATCATACATACCACATTCCACATTTGGACCACAACCAGAGAGATGCTCGTGTACCCAGCCCCCCACACGCCCCCGGAGGGTGGGGACGAGAGGCACATCAGGGATTGTTTCAATGTGTCTGCCTCAGCTTGTCTTTACAGGCTCCCGCTGTACTGATTTTCAGGGTGCCCTTCAACCCCAAGGAAATTAAGAAAGGAAAACAGCAAGTGGTAAAAACTTACACATGAGAAATGTCCAGAGAATATTGTCCGTTCCACGGCTGGTGTAATAAGAAAGCTTTCAAGGCAAGAGAGGCCCTTGGAATAAGGAGATAGGGGCACCACACAGGCTCTAGACAAAAAAATAATAATAATAAAAATTAAAAATAAATAATAATTAATAAATAAAATAATAAAATTTCTCTCAATAAAATTTTGTAGTCCTGCTACGAAGCTTCAGCTACAGCAGTTTACAGAGAAGTCAACAGAGAACAAAGTAGAAATGTGGTGGCAGCTGAGAGAGTGTACTCAGTGTAATCACTGCTTAAAGACAAGCAGGCGAGGAGTGGGGAGAGTCTCTTCATTCAAATGATTAATATCTCTTTTTCCCCTTTTTAAAAGGTAAACTGTCCTTGTATGGTATGAAAACACTGATCTTAAGTGAATAAAAGATTCAATGTAACAAAACTCAACCGACATTAAGAAAGCTCATTATTTTGAAATACTAAAAACAGTACTTACCGGTGTCATCTGATACCATTTGCCATCTTTGCTCTTCTGAGACTATTAGACAACACGGCCCATCAACCTTGAGCCTGTCACTAAAAGCCACCTCTGATCAAAGGCATTTTCAGGTCTTACTTGTAAGAGCAGCCCTTGAACAGAAGGATCATCTTCCTAGACCACGGGCCCTAGCATCCCCTACAGGCAACAGCTGGCTTACTTAGGACACAACAGAGATTTGCCTGTTGTTCAGCACATTCTAGCCTAAAGAAGCAGAAGCCCCAGGGCCCGGTGTCTACGCAGCTGTGCGGCAGCTAACTTACACAGCCTGCTGGGTCGGACACTCGAGCGAATACAGTTCTTCGGAACTTCATTTCAACTTTAAGGAATTAACCTTAATTAATTTCAACTAACTTAAATTTAAAAACTAATACTTGATTCGGTCATCGGATAACTTTTAAATCTATTAGGAAGAAGATGAATAGCTTCGTGGCCACTTTTTCAGTTGTAAATTTTATAGAATCTAAAAACAGCTTAAGTATTTCTGCTGAAAATTTGTCCTGAATTAAGATAAGTTCTAATGTAAAATATACACTGGATTTTGAAAACTGAGCACTCAAAAATGTGAAATATCTCATCAGTAATTTTTAAAAAAAATTTTTTTAACATTTATTTATTTATTCATTTATTTATTTTTTTAAATTTTTTTAATGTTTATTTATTTTTGAGACAGAAAACAGAGCATGAACAGGGGAGGGGCAGAGAGAGAGGGAGACACAGAATCTGAAACAGGCTCCAGGCTCTGAGCTGTCAGCACAGAGCCTGACACGGGGCTCGAACCCATGGACCGTGAGATCATGACCTGAGCCGAAGTCGGACGCTCAACCAACCGAGCCACCCAGGTGCCCCTAACATTTATTTATTTTTGAGACAGAGAGAGACAGAGCATGAACAGGAGGGGCAGAGAGAGAGGGAGACACAGAATCTGAAACAGGCTCCAGGCTCTGAGCGGTCAGCACAGAGCCCGACGCGGGGCTAGAACTCACGGACCGCAAGATCATGACCTGAGCCAAAGTCCGACGCTTAACCGACCGAGCCACCCAGGCGCCCCTCATCAGTAATTTTTAATACTGACTATATGCTGAAAAAATTTTGGATATGCTAGGTTAAATAAAATTTTTATTAAAATTAATTTTATCTGTTTCTTTTTACTTTTGTTAAAGTGGGTACCAGAAAATGTAAACTAACATATGGGGCTCACATTACATTTCTACTAGTACTGCTTTAGAAAACTTCATTCTATGTTGTTAGCTAAGAATTAAATCATAGATAAAATATCTTGTGTGGACTTTTCAAAGTCAGAACATGGTCAGAAATATTTCTTTATAAAAATTTTTTTAAGTTTATTTTTATTTATTTTGAGAGAGAGAGAAAGAGCAAACGGGAGAGGGGCAGCGGGAGAGGGAGACAGAATCCCAAGCAGGCTCCATGCTGTTAGCGTAGAGCCCCACGCGGGGCTCAGATTCACAACTGTGAGATCACAACCTGAGCCGAAGTCAAGAGTCGGACACTTAACCAACTGAGCCACCCAGGAGCCTCTGGTCAGAAATATTTGTAATACTACTTTTTTTCAAACCCAAGAGTTTTAATATTGACTCATTAAAATCACTTAAACTGCAGTCCATATTCAGAGGACCTCTGTTACTTCCTTATCCTGACAGGTATATTCCTTGTCGGAAGCCCAGCATCCATCCAAGGCTCCTGCCTGCACTGGCTTCTCATGTCTCCTGAGTCTCCCCTAATCTAGAACAGTCTTCTCACCTTTTTGTTTTTGGTCTTACACAATGTTTTCATTTTGGAAAAGTCCTGGCCCATTCATTGTCTTAGGAACTGGTCTCCATTGTGACTTGTGTGTTTTCTGAGCCTCAAACTCTGGTCAAACATTTTCGGCAAGAAAAGGATACAAGGGATGTTGCATACTTCCCACCACATTCCATTGGAGGGAGCATGTCAGCTGGCCTCCTGTTAACAATGAATCTGATCATCTAGTTAAGGGGAACTCATGGGCTCTGTCATAGTCAAGGCACAGTTTCCTCTTTACAATTAGTAGGTAACATGGCGGGTGGGGTGCAGCATGGGGAGATACTGTGAGACCGAATTTCCCATTCCCTTCCACCCAGTGGTCTGACACCCACTGATGACCCTGGCTTGAGCCAACTATACATTAGGAAGGGAAATTGGTGATTTTCTAGTTCCATCATTCTGTTTCCATTTATCAACCAGCATTCTTCTACAAATAGAAGCCTTCTCTTCTTGCCCACACCTGTTCCTCTTTTTCTTTGAATATTACTAGGAAATAACGGATTAAAAAAAAAATCAATACAGCTGTTATTCTTTGCAATGTTCAGACGGCCCCAGATTTGGTAGCGGAAGCCCCTAAATGCTAGTTTTTACATCTTTATGACAGGTTCTCATTAGTCTTTCAATTCCTTCCTTAGTTTCTGGCAACATACAATGTCCCAGACTCATCATGTAACTTTCTTGCCTCTGTCCTGGAATAAACTGTCCAAGGAGCCCTGGTTCTTTTTAGTTGGGAAATGGAATTTATAAATCAAATCTGGGTGCAAGGAATGCTCATTGCCATCTAAATGTCATTGCTTCTAGGTGTGAGATCAGTATACAGAACCAGGATATGAGGAAATAAGGAAATAACATTAAAATTAAGGAAATCACATTAAAAAAAGAAAAAAGTCACGAATTTATACTGGTATCTCCAATGCAGATCCACTCCTGGAGGGTTCTTCCTCCGCACCCCCCATTCCGTGTCTGTATCTCCCTTTTCCCTCAATAGGAACCCTGGTTCCCCTAAACTGCATTTACTGGCCTGTTCCAGCTGATAATATACACAAAACAGTTTCAGAATGACTAGTGCCACTGTCAACGAGTGGACTGGTGCCACCACCCAGGGCAAATTCCTTTGCGGCTCTTTGTCCCCAGTATGAACCACTACGGTGCACCGGGAGACTTCTGGCTTTCAGTTATTTGAACTATTCTTACCAATTTGTCATATGGTTTGGTTGAATGGTTTGTGTTCAATTCCAGAGTTTGCTTTTTCTTTCACCCTTGTTTTCATTTTATGGTTGACCTCTGAACAGCATGGGTTTGAACCACACGGGTCCACTTACAGGTGAATTTTTTTCAATAAATACAGCACCATACTGCAAATGTGTTTTCTCTCATGAGTTGACAAAATTATGATTTCATGAAAATCTCCTGTGATTTTCTTAATAACATTTTCCTTTCTCTAGCTTACTTTATTATAAGAATACACATATAATACATATAACATACAAAGTATGTGTTAATCGACTGTTTAGGTCATTGGTAAGGATTCTGGCAACAGCAGGCTATCAGGAAAGTTTCTGGGGAGTGAAAAATTATACTTGGATTTTCAACTGCACGGGGGGCCGACAGCCCTAAGCCCCATGCTGTTCAAGGGTCACTTGTATTTTCTGAGTATGCACAACATTTACGTGATTCCGAACTTGAAACTATATGATATTAGTCTATTCACTGAAGTCTCACCCATCCCGATTCTCTCCATCTTTCCATCTACCTCCTATGACTCCTTTTACTAATCGTGTTCTTTAGATCTTGGATTATTCTGCGTTGCTGTTATTTCTGTAAAAGAAGCAAGTGCAGAAGCAGACCGCACACACCGTTACCCTGGCATTGCTCACCTACCCATCCCCTATCACTCCACATCAGTTCACAGAGACAGCCCTCATTCAAGTTACTGCTAGACTATCCCATTGTGCACATATTCCCAAATTTATTCTCTCCAGAATTTTGCTATGGTCACATGTATGGATGGACATGTCCGGGTAAATCGTTAGTAGTGGAACTGCTGAGTAAAAAGGTAAACATACGTGCACTTTTGTGAACTACTGCCCAATCCCCTCCTCCGGGGAGTGCTCCGTGAGTACTGCACGAGTTACTGGTTTCCTCAGATCTGCAAGGGCATGTTTTCAAGCTCTCAATTTTTATTGATCTGACAGTTGAGAAGCAGATTCTTAGTGTAATTTTAATCTGTATGTTTCTTATTAGGAATAAAGTTGAGCATCTTTTCATATATTTAAGGGCCATTGGTATATATATATTTTCTTCTCTGTGGATAGTCTATTAAGGACTTGGAAATAACTTCTAGAAATACCTTCTCCCAGGTTATCATTTGTATTTTGCTTTGCTGATAGTTTCTGTTGCTATGAAGTTTTTAAAATTTTTCCATTCGGTAAAATCTATCTTGTACACCCAGGTTATTAAGAGAGGAATGTACCTGGTAAGAGTGAGACTCACCTACATACCTACAGAACCATTAAAACCAGCACCGGAAGAGACGAGCGTGGGTTAACTTATTAGCACACTCTCTCTCTACTCACCCTTACTAGACAACCACGTAATCCTCCAGCTCTCAAGTCGGCCCCTGCCACTTTCAGACGGTAGTGGCTGCTGGCATTAGGTTACAAAATGTTTGGAAATAGTCCATGTGAGGACACAAAGACTTAACAGTACAAATTAAGCTTGGAAACAGAGGAAGTTTCCAGGTTAAGTGGTAGTTTCTTAATCAATGGACAATGAAAAGACACAAGAGAATATTCTTAAAAAGCAGCACTCCACAGTTTTTACATAATGTGAGCAAGACAACCTTTACCAAGCCAGGGCAAACGGAGGGAAACGTCTGATTTTTAAAAACAAATGTGTCATGGGGCGCCTGGGTGGCGCAGTCGGTTAAGCGTCCGACTTTAGCCAGGTCACGATCTCGCGGTCCGTGAGTTCGAGCCCCGCGTCAGGCTCTGGGCTGACGGCTCGGAGCCTGGAGCCTGTTTCCGATTCTGTGTCTCCCTCTCTCTCTGACCCTCCCCCATTCATGCTCTGTCTCTCTCTGTCCCAAAAATAAATAAAAAACGTTGGAAAAAAAAAAAATTAAAAAAAAAAAAAAAAAAACTTCAAATTAAAAAAAAAAAAAAAAAAAAAATGTGTCATTTCTCCGAAACGAAACATTGCTGATGGCATCCCAATGGGGGTGAACAAATTGCAAGTGAACTCCATTCCCTCCTACCTTTCTTCTCAAGGGCAAAGATCAGCCATGAGAACACAACGGGTGACCATCTCGCAGCTAGAGAAAGTCAGCTACAAGAGCTCGTTCACGTCTAGAAATGACAGTGTAGAATGAAAAGGCGGCTCGCGGCACAGATACTCTCCCTCACACGTTCTGCTTGGTCTGGGCTACAGCTATCGGGGTGTCAAACAGAAGCACGCCCAGACTCTTGGCTGCCTGTGTGACAGCGGTGCAGAAAACACTGAAGAGCTGAGAAGAAAAGCAGGAGGAAGATCGCTCCCCCGCCAAGCGGAGGTGGCAAATGGCAAGGCGTGCAGGCGGTCTGGGAAGGAGAGGACCCTGCCCTGGTGACTTTTTCACTATGACGCAATGAGGGGGGGAAGAAGGGACACAAGAAACACTACTGACATTTTGGGCGGGACCATTCTTCATCGTCCAGACTGTTCCATGCACTGCATGCTGTTCAGTAACCCCAGACCTCCCCCCTGCCCCCGCAAGTCGTGACACATTTCCAAATACCCCAAAAGAAAACCACTGGAAATGACTGGAAAGCAGAGGCAGACGAAGAGGCAGGGTTTGGGCATAAATCTGACTGCAGAAAGCCTCCTTCTATGTGTGCTCCCTCGGGGAAAAGCGTGTCGTCCAGCGTCCAGCAGTGGCCCGAGCAGCCGGGAGGAACCAGACTGTGGTCTCTAACACCACGCCGACGCCTTTCAGGGTGTGTGGAAACTGCATCCAACTGGAATGTCATTAAACAAGTCCCACACTCTTGGATTCCTTCTTGACGCCGCTAAAAAAAAGTCTTATGATTTTTTTTTTTTAATGCCATTTTATGACCCTGATAAATAAGGCAGCAAAGGTTCTCCAACTCAAAAACAGGGCCCCTCGTCTTCGATGTTTGTCAGACCTTCTCGCTTATTGAGGTGGGGAGGGCTGAGACAAATGTAAACGGGGGGACAGGGGGAGAGGACTTTCTAAGCTGTTCTAAGAAAACCGACAAACCTGAACCAGTAGGATATTCTCTACTTGTTATTAAGGAGAATTAAAGAAAATTTATTAAGTATATCACTGCATATGACCTAAAATGATTTTTCATCCCATATTAAGAAGCCCAAACTGTCTAATTCCCCAGAATAAGAATATATTAAACATAATTTTCCCAGACCATATCAGCATGTATCTGGAGGTAAACACAGAGACCTCTTCTTGCTAACTCCATATTTACACTGCCACCAGTTTTGATTCTTTAATGGGTATCGAATGTTGTTTAAAGGTCAATATTGACCTTTCCCCATTACTATTTTAAAGACTTTCCCTTTCTGGCTGAGGGTACATCACTAGAGATTGGATAGGAATGATTTAACGATGGGCTCCGATTCTGTAGTCACTTTAATTTAAGAAAGAGCTACCTTGGCTTTGGTAGACTCGAATTTTAAATTAATTGTGACTGAAAAGTTTTCAAACATTTGGATTATACTAGCGCACCTCTTTAACCTACAACTAGTAACTAAATTAGAAAGAAAACCATCTTGAAGTTCCCTCGATTTCCGCAAGAACTTGAGGTGTGTTACGGAAGGAAGGAGGGGATGGCCGCCCCTCTGCGGAGCTGGCAAACGTCTCAAGGACAGATGCGGGCATGCAATCCTCAACCCCTGGCTTCAGCAGGTGGCCATCACAGTCACACAGGAGGAAGCGACGGTACCAAATCCACTGGCAGGGGTGGGGAAGCGACAAAAACAAAGCACACCTAACAGAACTTCAAGGGAGCCCGGCCAGCATCCGCAGCACGCTGGGAGCACCTCAAGCAGGAACGCAAGGTCCAAGGGCAGGTTTCAAAACACTGTCTCTGAATGTGCCAAAGACTGACCTTCCAGAGGTACAGACAGTTCCCAGAGCTGCCAGTTCTAGGCTGAAACTCAGCAAGTGACCAAACAAGTCTCTTAGGAAATGTTCTACAGATCAGCAGCTTGGAGTGCACACCGCAGGGATGCCTGGAGAATACTTAATGCAGGAAGTTTCCTGCTTCGCTCCAATTAGGATCAGAAGGTCTGTCTCCCTCCAAAAGCACATTCCAAGGATGAACGCTGTATTTCATTGGACACAAGCTGCCTTTCAAACCAACAATCCCACTCTTTTTTCAAAGTCACAGAGGTTATAGTTACTAAAATATTCTTCATTCTGATAAAAACAATCTAAAAATAGGTATGATAGAGCAATCATCTAATTTTATTTTGACTGGCCATTTAACCTATCTTAAGATAGGTATCAAAATTCATGACAGAACACTGTCTGTCCTTACCAAAGTACCTTTTCTATGATACATGCTCGCCCCTTTCTTTTCTAACATGGTTTGTTTTCTCCCTTCCTTCCTTCCTTTCCTTCCTTCCTTCCTTCCTTCCTTCCTTCTTTCTCCCTTCCCTCCTCCCTCCCTCCCTTCTTTCTTTCTCTTTCTTTCTTTCTTTCTTTCTTTCTTTTCTTTTTTCTTTCTTTCTCTCTCTCTCTCTCTCTCTCCCTCCCTCCCTCTCTCTGTCTCTCTCTGCCCAACATGGGCTCCAACTTGTGAGATTAAGAGTCACATGTTCTACCTACTGAGCCAGCCAGGCGACCCCAGTGATATATGCTTGCAAAAGAGATCAAGCTCATTAGGAAAAAGCCAGCAGCACCTAACCACTAGATTCACCTCCTCTGATGAGTTCTCCTGAATTCTAAGTGTATCATTTTTACGTAGACATCTTTGATCTTTTGACAAAGCACTCTGCAAAGGGTCAAAGAAGGGGCACTTGCCAAACCAGAGGCGGAGAATGACTGGCATCTGCAGTTACAGAGTCCAGCGCACTCAAGCTTGAAGTTAATATATTTCCTTAAACTCAGATGGTTAGAAAGCAAGACCGAAATGAAACACAGGCAGCTCTGTCTTTGGAAGAGAGCAGCCTGGACGAAATAAAGACAGGTGTCACACACACACTTTCACTGGCGTCCCATACCGGTTAACTCTTGTTCATCCATTCTGAAACACGTGGACTTCATAGACATCTCCAGGACTCGGATACACCCATCATCTGATGCCAAGATCACTTTATCTGAAGTACACCAGTCCACATCCAATATCCGAAAGGTCACGTTTCTTCCGCTTCTTAAACTGCTCACCATCTGAACCTACAAGAGTGAATTTGGTTGTCATTTTCAGAAAGAAAAGGAAGATGTTCATCACAGACGGTGCCTGTGGCAAAGACCAGCGCGAGTTAAAACCGAACAGTCTTTGGCAATCTCCTTTCCACATGTAGGTTGGATTTTAAAGATTCCAAAGACAGTGATACCATTAAAAGCGAGAAAATGGTTTTGAGAAGCTTGCTCAACCCATTACACAGGCTTCATTTCTACATCAGAAGGAGGGAGAAGAATACAGCTCCTGTATACAGCTTGGTTGGAGGGCCCCTCCCGGGGCTGAGCCCACCTCTTTCGTGTCCCACACTTCCGCACCGTCGCTGTACATTGCTATTAGTTTTTGGTTTCCTTTACCAGGGGCAAAACGAATCTTCCTCACCCAGCTGCGGTGTGTAGGTATTCCTCTGAGGACACACAAAAACAAAATGCCAGTATGAAGCAGGGTAAGATCTCGTCACCAGAAACTATGTCCAATGACTCTTTCTAGGTCTGTTTTTGACAAGGTCTGGTGACGCGAGAACCACTTTGCTTTCTGGGACAGGGGTCCCATCTGACGGAAAGGGTCTGCCTTTTCACAACAACTGGAATAATGTCTCAGCAAGCACTTCTGCCTGCACACTAAATGTCTCCGATGAATGACCCAGAGCTTGGCTCAAGGCCCTTCCTCCCAAGTTCAGTGACAAGAGACCCAAGGGTGCAAGCGACACTGGGTCATGGTTAAGGATTCTACTTACCATGTCACAAGCCTCCGAAGGAAATGTAACAAGAAGCTACTTTTTTTTTTTTAATCAAGTAATATTGCATTCTTAAATCATACCTGGATACTCTGCCTTTCAAGTCCCAAAAATTTAAATTTCCATCCATATCTCCAAGAACTAATGTGTCACCTTTCCAAGCGATGCAGGTAATACTACCCATACTTCCCTAGAAAACAACAGCAACAAATACACATGGTTTTCACTACGTAAGAGCCATCAAAACAGAGAAATATTTTTACCTAATGTGATAAAATAATACAGGTATTTTAATTAAAACTTCACTATAAACGGTTTTGCTTTAGTATGAATGCCATCAAATACTAACAGACTTCGGACACTAAAAGTGCCACCCACCTAGTTCATCAATTTCAACGATGAAGAAACAGGAGATTTCAATTTGACAGACATTAAGTTATCCGAACTAAATTTATAGAGAAAAGATATCTTTTAAGGAAGAAATACCTCATAGAAAGCAAATTAAAAGAAATAAAGAGAAGGAAGAAAACCTTTTCCAGAGAGCTCTTGTCTCCAACTTATCATTCACTGCAAAAGGATAAACCAATCTATTCCACAGGAAACTACTCAAAGCTGTTTCATAACGGATTGTGCAGTTTTTCTACTGAAAAGGGGACCCAGAGTTTCACGGTTACCTTCAGGAATAATGAAGGTAAAAAGACACTGTAGATTAAAGGCGTCTGCACAATCTGAATTCACAGAAAGCTTTGCAAAGAAGGTACACATGGAAACTCAAATATAAGAAGGTAACACTATTGTAGTAACTCCCAGGCGGGGGAGAAAGGAGGCTACTGCTCTAACAGACGCACAGAGGCAGTGTGACAGAGACCCTAGGAGTCCTAGCTGCCTGGGCTTGGATCTGAGCTTTATCACTCAAATCTGTTGTGTGCTTTGGGGCGCATTCACTTAATCTTCCTGCCTCTTGGATTTATTATGGATCAAGTAGGTTAAGCTCATGAAACTTGAGGAGTTCCTCTTACTATTAATGAATTTCTACAGGAAAGGGCTCAAAACAATGCCCACTACACAGCAGTCAATACATGCTACTATTAAACCATATTATTGCTTATTTATTTCTCCACTTATTAAATCTGCTTTTACAGCTATAAAACAAAATAAAAATAAAAATCCACATGCTTAGTTCTCATGCTATCCATAGTAGGAAGTAGAAAGCTCAAGGTTTGCCAAATTGACTACTAATAGACTGGCCCACATGTCAAATACTGCATAAATCCTAGTGGTAGTCAAGAAATAAAAGAAAAAGACTGGATTAAAAATGAATTATTTTAGGGACGCCTGGGTGAATCAGCCGGTTAGGCATCCAGCTCTTGATCTCAGCTCAGGTCTTGATCTCAGGGTCGTGAGTTCAAGCCCTGCATTAGACTCCATACTGGGCATGGAGCGTACTTTAAAAAAAAAAAGTATTTCAAAGAATTCAATAATAAAAAACTTAGAAAGGTATGTTAAATAAACAGAATTCTATATAGTATGAAGCAACACTCCAAGGTCTTATTAAACAATTTTTAATTAAGAATTTGCCTTTAGGGGCACCTGGCTATCTTAGTTGATTAAGTGTCTAACTCCTGATTTCAGCTTCAGGTCGTGATCTCACGGTTCATGAATTTGAACCCCACATCGGGCTCCACGGTAGCAGTGTAGAGCCTGCTTGGGATTCTCTTTCTCTCTCTCTCTCTCTCTCTCTTTCTCTCTCTCTCTGCCTCTCCCCCATGCTGTCTCTCAAAAATAAATAACTTTAAAAAAAAAAAAAAAGAATTTGCCTTTACTATTTAGTTTTAAAAACTTTCACATTTTATAACTTTACTTCCTAAACTCTAAAAATTAAAACGTAAAAGTTTAAAATTTAAGCTCTGAAATCAAATTAGAATTATAAGTGAAGATATTAATACAACCATATAATTAAACAATCCAGATCTTTCTACCTAAGAGTTTGTTGGTGGGATACGAGCCACATGGAATACCAAGGTGCTTTCAGAGGATGCGGCATAAAGCTGCTTTGTGGCTCCAAATAATCCTGAGAGAACTAAATGTAAGATTAAAACTCAACAGAGTATTATTAGTTGACACTGTTATGTTCCTGTATATAAAATATGATGTTCCAAAGATCAGAAGTAAGGCTGGCCACAAAGCAGGGACACTCATTCTCTCCCACTGTTCCAGTTTTGTGAATAAAGGCAATCAACTACAGACACTCCAGAATTTAAAATACGCCAAACTTTCCTTTTCTTTTTACCGTCTGTATATACACTATAGTTCTGGGGCCAACTCAAAGCAAGTGTTTAATACTTCACATTTGGGAGGAAGGTAATAAATATTGGATTAAGACAAGCAAACAAAACCCTGCCTAAATTCTATATTAGTCCCTAGAAAATATTTAAATTCCAGAGAATAAAAATGATGAGCCAATTCCTCGTGTATTATTGAGAAGATGCTCAAATCCCTTTCCCTAACTGCTCTAACCTGCTCTAAACTACATACTCATTTCACCGGAGGCTGGTCATTCCATGAGAAAGTGGCTTCTAGCCATGGAATAGAAGGCTCTGGCAGGCAGATGGAGACTCGCTATAGCCTTACTTTAGACCTCCACAAAAGGAGACAGAATCTTACAAGTCCTGAGGCACAATTATCATCCTGAAAGGAATACTTTTAAGAGGGAAACTTGGGTCTAATGTCCAAAAGTTTTCAACTTTTTCTGGGGTAAGGAGGAACTGGCATCTCAATTACTGGATCGTTTCTATATCCTCATCGCAAGCGTGGAGCAGATTAGCAGCAGACGGAACTGCCTGCGAGTGGCTCTAGAAGTGCTGAGATGGGGCTTCTCTGGGCTTCCGGAGGAGGAACCTTCTATTTTCTAAGACAGCAAACAGATTCCACGGGACGGCCACAGGGCACTGCAAGTCTTCCGTCTGTACCCCTTAGTGGTCTTTCATTCTATACGCTTAAAGTAAGTTACCTTTCTGTTAGGACTACCAAATATCAATCTTTCACACTCTCATTACCACCTCCATCCTTTCAAACTAGTGACAATTGGAAAAAGGTCAAAATAGGCATTACTAAGTCTCAGGTATGACCTGTTCTATAGAACAGTAAAAATGAAACTGGTTTGAAAAGTACTTTCACATGTTAGTTTCCATTTCTAGGAGAGAAGGTTGTTTGGCCTCAACTCTTCTGTTGTTTACAAGGAAGATGTGGCAGCAGCCTCTAAGAGGTCCCACTAATCCGGCCTTGAGGACTCATGTCCCTTGGCAGTCACCTCCCACGATGAACAGGACTGCCCCGTGAACCAACAGCACACTGAGGAAATGATGGAGTGTGATCGCCCGAGGTCCTAAACACTGCAGCTTTCTCCGTGTTCTCTCTTGGATCACTCGCTCTGGAGGAAGGCACTCGACCCTCTGGAGAGGGCCACGTGAGGAGGAACAGAGGCCACTCGTCAACAGCCTGCATTATTTTGCAATGGCCCTGCGAGTTAGCCATCTGGAAATGGACCTTGCACCCAGGCCGCCATCCTGACTACAACCCATGAGACTCTGAGTCACCTGCAAAATACGAGGGCTGGCATTCAACTAAAACATTACATTTTTAGACAACAATTTTAAATGAATAGATGTATTTTATGCCATCGTCTCATCCCTCCACTTAAGCATTATAATAGTATTAGTTAACAAAAACATCTTCTTAATCTCTTCATTAAGAACAACCTCTGAGATGCACGTGGACATAAACTGTGAACTACAGAACCTCTGGGGATCTCACAAGGTCATAGAAGGATACACATAAGTTAGTAAATATTAATAATACTATTGCACTTACAACCTGATTACTATTACCCCAAAATAATGCTAGACTGTAAGTCAAATCCTTCAGGGTAATGCCTGAAATGGAAAGAGGAGAGACACTGGAGTCAGACGACAGACCTGAGTTTAGAACTGCCATGTCGCTAAGCTGGGTAATGTTGGGAAAGTCACTTGTTCTCCCTCAGTTTTGTCACAGATAAAATGGAAATAATTCCTCATGGATTATTAAAGGGATAAAAAGTAAGTAACACGTAGTAAGTATTTACGCTAAGTAGTTACAATGTTATTCTCTAGCAGTATGGGACAAGTTTATTATCAATGATAGTATCTCCTTAAATAGTGAAGTTTATTATTTACATTAAACTTTTCTGAAACAGTTTCACAACTTAACTATGGCTTCCCTGGATATGGAATCAACAGAATCTTTGATCAGAACTCTCAATGAAGATTTAACCAGGAGTTGGACTCACGTCCGGTGGAATCCGAGCACTGTCTTTCACGGAGTTTCCTTCAACCGTGAGATGATAAACTTGGCCGTCATTATCAGTAAACACAAAATGTTCTCGGGCAGAGATGTTCTGGCTGAGTTCAGATTTACTTTCTGCCTCCTGCAACAAGCTTTGGAATAGAGAGAAGATAAAGGTATTTCTTTTCCCTAGAGTGACAGTTAATTAACTTGCCCAAAATATAGATGCATTAACAAGAGGTCCAAAATGATTTCAAAGAAACAAACAAATCACAAGAAACAAAAAAACAAAACAAAAGGCTGAAACGGATCTTTGCCCAGCTACTAATATAGAAAACACAAATTAGGGGCGCCTGGGTAGCTCCTGATTTCAGCTCAGGTCATGATCCCAGGGTTGTGGGACTGAGCCCTGCTTTGGGCTCTCTGCTTAAGCTTCTCTCCCTCTCCCTCTGCCCCTCCCCCACACTCACAGGCTTACTCTCTCTTAAAAAAAAAAAAACAACCCAGAACAACAACAAAACACAAATGACTCCCAACTGGTCACACTATGAGAGAACACTTACCCCCCTCAGAGGCATGCGGTCATCTAGACCTCACACAAGGAACTTCTTCACCATTTCTGCTGCAGAACACTCCTCAGCAGAAGAGAGGCCTTACCTCGACCCATCATTCTTTCTGAAGTTTTTTATTTGTAAAATTGATGGGAATGGGGATGGGGACAGTCCATAAATCTAGAATTCTCTCTGTATTTTCTTTGGTGTACATAAAATGAAAATATGATGTATCTAGATGTTCATGCTACACTCATCTGAATTTCAGCAGCTGAAGTTTATGGAACACATTCGCTAATGGATGACGACATGTGGAATTTACTGGGTACGTTATTGACCGCACTAAGAAATGAAATAATAGAATTCACTTCAGTCTTCCAGGTATGCACCGAAGCACAACAAAGTATGTTCAAAAGCAGACTGCACCTTGCTGCTAGAGATGCCTTTGGGTGACACTTGTCAAATTCCCGAGCATGACACTGGTATCCCAAATGACCAAGGCAGGAAACAGCACACCGCACCTGATCACGGACGATTCGACGACACTCAGCTCTGTATCTGAGACCACAGTCTGGCGGGCCATGGCCTCTCGGGTGGCCAACTGTTTCTTTCTCAGGCTCTTCAAGTTGTGAGATGGTGACCACTCCTGGGAAGCAAAGACAGGCACACCTGGAAATGCTGAGTTTACTTCAGTCAAAGAATCCTTCCAGAACAGCTGGGCATGCTCGCCACTGCCTGGCATCACTTCTTATTACTGCACATGAATTCACAATTTGTTCTGAGGTTTTATCTGTTTACACAAAGGTTGAATGAATGCATTTTAATTAGTGCTTAAGGCAGATTTTAATAGTCTACCTCTTACCTCCTTCTCCCTCTAATCTTTAATGAGAGCTTAAGGTAGAAGAGTTTAATGGCAAAGTTCCAAAAGGTCTAACTTTTTGGTGCTTTCTTTTTCTTACAAAATGAAAATAATAAATATAATTATGAGATTTCCTCTTCCCTACTTCTACCTCTCCCCTGCAGGTGCACAGGGTGAGATTCGTGTTCCTCCAATCATGGCCCACTGTCATCCACAGATCCACCTCAAAGCTCTGATTTTATTTACTTATTCTTTTGCATTCCCACCTATTCTAATGCATTCAATCTAATATCCTTTCAGCAAAGGATACCCAGACTGCCTCCAAACTCTCACGACAAATAACGCTGCAGTCAGTACCCTCACAGAAGCTCCTTTGTGATCAGGGGCTGAAGAGCTGGCACACAGGGGATGTCTGTCTGCCCAGGCGCAGTCAGTCTGCTCTGCAGAGCGCCTCACTGATCTGCTTTCCCACCAATAGTTGCATAAGGATTCCTGTGTCCCATACCACACCCGCATCTGGTTTCCCAGTTTTTGCTAGTCTAAGAGTTATACCATGGTTATCTTATTTTGCCCATCTTTAAAAACAGATGAGTTTGAATCTTTCTTCATATGCTTCTTGGCCTTTTAGGTTTCTCCACCAACCGCTCCCGTCCTGTGGCCATCTTTCCACGGGGGTTCCTGTCCTGTCACTGTATAAGTGCAGGACTTCCCACGATCCCAACCCCCTACAGGGATTAGTTGGTCCTTTGTTGGTTGCAGACACCGGTAAATTTCTTTTTCCAACTGGTCTTCTATATTTAACTTTGACGTTAGTGTCCTTCATTGAATAGAAAGCATCAATCTTGACATAATTAAATGCATGAATTTTTCTTTTTTTGCCTTTTGGTTTGAGCTTCTATTGCCCTTTCCTGCTTCCAGGACACAAAAGTATTCTTTTTTGTTTGACTATATTAATCTTACAGCTTTACATTTTTACATTTAGGTCTTTAATCCTGGAGAGCCCACTTCTGAATAGAGTATTAGGTAGAGATCCAGTATTTTTCTCCATAAAGTGAGACCACTTTCCCAATACTGTCCTCCACTTTTTTCAAGGCCGAGTTAGCTGTTATGATTTTTATCCTTTCATAAATCTTTTGGAGTATGTTTATCATGTTCCTCAAAACATCTAAGTAAAATTGTAATTGGAATTCCACCAACGGTATTATCTTAACCGAACCAAGAAAATAAGAGTTATCTCCAGGTATTTAGATCATCTTCTCTTGAACACACATTTTTAACAAGAAAATACATGGCAGTAATGACTTCAATTCGAGCTAAAGAAAAATACCCACCACACACACACGCCTATGTCCTTCACGCATGAAGAACATTTAGTTCTTCAGCTGGAACTTACCAAAGCAGTCACTGCAGGGAAGTTTTTGGACATCTCTCTCAGAATGGTACAAGTCCTAACATCCCATAACTCCAGGGGTTTATCTTTGAATACAACTGCCAAATACTGCCTAAAATAAACAAAATTACTAAATAAGCCCCTTATTGCAAGATTTTCACCATAATACATATAAAAAGTTGAGTAAATCAGAAAACTCACATGACACATTCTAAATACAGACGATATAAATTAACATTTAGTTCTCATGGCTAATAGTTTCAAGAAGGTAAAACCCTAAGATGACCTTTGAGAGCCATACAGCCAAACTTACGTAAGGAGCCCAGCTCAGAAGACAGAATAAAAAAAGGCACAAGTTCATATCCTGGTGAAACAGTTTATGGTAATATGGTAACCCTCCCAAGATTTAATTTTCTGGCACGTGACATGAGAATACCCCTACCTAACCCAATGAATTGGTATGAGGATTATGGTAAAAATTAAATGAAAAAGTAAAGGTTTTCATAAAGTTTCTATCATGCTGACACTGAGGAAATGTGAGAGTAGAAAGATCCCTACATTCAGTGCATCCAAAGACTTATGTTCTCTTGCTCAGGACAAGATAATTTGTGCCACTTGATAATTATGTGGCCTCAGACAAACCAGGTAATCTTTTGGGGTTTTAGTCTACTTATCTTTGTAATGGTGTTAATAACACCTGTCTTACCTCCCTCACTGAATGCTCTAAGAATAAAAAGGGGGAGGGGAGGGGAGAGCGCACATGAATTAATTTTATAAACCACGATGGACTATACAAATGAAATATGTTACACTTTTTACTATGTCTAACATAAAGGCATCTAGTGGCTTGTATGTAAATAACTAATATAAGACAAAATCTGGTGAATGCTATAAAGATTCACTACGAAAGAAGAGATTTATTTTGACAATGGGGCAATGGCATTGCAGGCAGAGTTACAAATGTGACAAATGGCCAAGACAAGAAAGGACACAGAGCGGGGGAACACGCTACCTGATGCAGAACGTGCGACAGCAATCATGGTGAGAAAGACTAAAGTGTGAATTTTGGATCACATCACAAAAGACTTAGAACACTTGAACATGTCAGACTAGGTTATAAAGAGATTTATCTTGCAGAGAATAGTGGATCACTGAAGGCTTTCGGATAGGAGGGATAAAGTGATCAGTTGTTTTAGGTGTATTAACTTAGCAGGTGTATATAGAGTCAAGACTGGCTGGAAACAGGAGAGACTGGAGTCCAAATAGTTTAACTGAACAATTCTGAAAACTTTCAGTCTCAGGACTCCTTTACATTTTTAAAAGTTATTGAGGACCTCCCACAAAGAACTTTTATGTGGTTTATAACAATTGACATTTTGCATATTAGAAACGAAATCTAAGAAATTAAAAACTATCCTTATTAACTCATTTTAAAGTAAAAAAAATAGAAAATAGCAAGGTGGTAGATTTCAACATAAGTCACATTGATGATTACATTAAATAGGAATAATTTAAACACTGTCATTTGAAACACAAATTACCAAAGAGAATAACAAGCCCGGACTACATGCTTTCTAGAAGAAATCAACTTTAAATGTAAAGACATAGGTAAGACACAAGTAAAAGGAAGAAAAAGATACACCATGCAAACTTTAGTCAAAAGAGAGCAGGAGTGGCTATACTAATCAGACAAATCCGACCTACTTCTGAATAAAGAATAGGACCAAAATAAAGAGGATATTTCATAATGATAAAGAAGTCAATTAATCAAAAGGACATAATAGTAATACCAAATATGCATGTACCCAAGAGCAGAGCTTTAGGATATCTAAAGCAAGAACTCAAGTTCTTCAAAAGAAGAATACATCCAGAACAAAGTTCATTTCAACACTCATCTCTCAGTAATAGAGAGAAAGGCTGGCAGAAAATCTGTATGAATGTGAGACTTGAATAACTACAAACCAATCTTTTCAAGAGCATATGGAACATTCACTAAGGCAGACCACATTCTGGGCCACATAATAATCACATGAAATTTATAAGGACTAAAATAAAATATGCTGACTCTAATCAAAATCATAAATTAACAGAAAGATATCTGGCAAACCCCTAAATATTTTGAAATTAAACAATGTATCTCTAAATACCCACAGAAATGTTAAAGTATAAGGGCGCCTGGGTGGCTCAGTTGGTTAAGCGTCCAACTTCGGCTCAGGTCATGATCTCGCAGTTTGTGAGTTGCAGCCCTGCATCGGGCTCTGTGCTGACATGACAGCTCAGGGCTTGCTTCAGAATCTGTGTCTCTTTCTCTCTCTGCCCCTCCCCCCGCTCAATCTGTCTCTCAAAAATAGACATTAAAAAAATTATTATACAGTGAATTAAAAGAAAACTCATCACATCAAAAGGTGTAAGGTACAGAAAAAGTAGTGCTTATGTAACATTAAATGCTTATATTAAATTTTAAAGAAAAACCTCAATTCAATCATCTACAGTTCTATCTTAAAAGGGCGAAAGATTTATACGATCTGAAGAGAAACCAGAGTATACAGTTCTATCTTAAGAAACTAGAGAAAGAACATATTAAGCCCAAAGTAAGCAGGCAAAAAAAAAAGATACCTATGGCATTCGATGAAACAAAAACTAGAAAACCATAGAGAAAAATTAAAGAAACTGAACAAGGTTTTTTGAAAATATCAACAAAACTGATCACTGTAATTCAGTAATATCAGAAATGAAAGAGCCATCATTCAGGTGAAACAGACATTAAAATAAAATCATGAACAAGTTTTAATCAATAAATTCAACAATTTCATTGAAATGGACAGATTTCTTGAAAGCCACTACCAGAGTTCATTGGGGAAAAACAAAAAAAACAAACCCTAAATAGTTATATATTTAGGAAAGAACTGAATATGTATTTAAAAGCTTTTCCACAAAGAAAGCTCTAGGCCCAGGTGGGTTCCCTGGTGAAATCTTCCTATTCAAGTAAGGAATAATACCAATTCTACACAAATTCATCCAGAAAAAAAGAAGAGGAGGAAATATTTCACAACTTGTTTTACAAGGTCAACATTACCCTGATTCTAAAACCAGACAAGGATAGTACATGAAAACTAGGTCAGTATCTTTCATGAGCACAGATGCAAAAAATCCTTAATAAAACATTAGCAAATCAAACCCAGGAATATACCAGATATTAGCAAATCAAATGCAATAATATATCATGACCAAGAAAAATTTATCCTAGGGATGTAAAGTTGGTTTAACATGAAATAGAGGTCCATGTAATTCACCATATTAGCTGACCTAAAACAAAAACCACCATCATGGTGACGTCCATAAATGCAGAAAGAGCATCTGACCAAATCCATCACCTTCTCAATACAAAGTTTCAGCAGACTAGGAACAGAAAACTTCCTCAATCTAACAAAGGGCACCTACAAAACATCTACAACTAACATTTTGCTTAATGTTGAAAGACTGAACGCTTTCTCCGTAAAATCCAGAAACAGAACAAAGATGTCAGTTCTCATCATTTCTATTCAACATTGTACTGGAGGTCCTACTCAGTACAGCAAAGCAAGGGGGGGAAAAAGGCCCATACTCCAGAAAATAGAGATATAGAAGTGTCTTTACTGGCAAACGACAGTGAAGTATGTCTATATAGAAAATAGTACGGAATCAACAAAAATGCTACTAGAAATATTACTGAAAGATATTAAAGCTGTAAATAAGTGGAGAGAGACACCATGTTCATGAATCCCAAAACCTGTTAAGATGTCGATTCTTCCCCACATTGATCTATGGATTCAATGCAATCCCAATCAAAATCCCAGGAAGCTTTTTTGGGTAAAATTGATAAGCTAATTCTAAAATTTATATGGAAATGCAAAGATCCTCATAAAGCTAAAGCAATTTTGTTTATTTTTTATTTTTTATTTATTTTTTATTTTTTTTTTTTAACGTTTATTTATTTTTGAGACAGAGAGAGACAGAGCATGAACGGCGGAGGAGCAGAGAGAGAGGGAGACACAGGATTGGGAGCAGGCTCCAGGCTCTGAGCCATCAGCCCAGAGCCCGACGCGGGGCTTGAACTCACGGACCGTGAGATCGTGACCTGAGCTGAAGTCAGACACCCAACCAACTGAGCCACCCAGGCGCCCCAAGCTAAAGCAATTTTGAAAACTATTGTGGACAGCTTACTCTTTCTTTTTTGTTCTTCTGATTGGTTTTCATTCAGTCTCTATGTTTAATAATCTTGCTTTACATGTATCTTCTCTTGGAATGAAAAAGTCAAAACTTACTAAAATTAAAATTATAAGGAAAGAACATCAGTTCTTTCACTCAACAAACCCATGCTGAGATAGAAATGCATAAGAATTTCATTAGGTAACAAATAACATTTTCTTAGTGGGTGATAGGTATTTACAATAGAGCTATAGCAGAACA
The DNA here is from genome assembly GCF_023721935.1 of Panthera uncia. Classification (NCBI taxonomy): domain Eukaryota; kingdom Metazoa; phylum Chordata; class Mammalia; order Carnivora; family Felidae; genus Panthera; species Panthera uncia. Next base: position 74,634,794 of record NC_064818.1, on the reverse strand, counting down.
AACAGATTACTGGTTTTACCAATCTAATGAAATGCTATCTCATCTTTTTAAGTAGAAATTAAAAGCAATAGGGGTGCCTGAGTGGCTCAGTTGGTTGAGTGTCCAACTCTTGATTTCAGCACAGGTCATGATCTCACACAGTTCATGGGACAGAGACACGCGTCGGGCTCTACATTGACAGCACAGAGCCTGCTTAGGATTCTCTATCAGTCTCTCAAAATAAATAGGTAAACATTAAAAAAAAAAAAAAAGAAATTAAAAGAAATAGCAATTTAATTTTGTGATCAAAATATTTTCTTGGATAGAGCTGCATAGCACCATTTATTATCATTAAGAAATTCTATACGTACACTTTCTTTGAGATTAAAACAAATTTTTAAGATTCCATTGTGATAACACTAGATTTTTTTTGGTTCATACTTACTTCAAATGAGATACTTTAATCATTTCGATGGGTGACTCATCATTGCCTCGTTCACCGCGAAAAGCAATGCTCCTACCTTTATTGCAAATATTAAAGAAAATGTAAAAAAACAGATAAAACATGTAAGACACAAGAACTTATCCACACCAATGGAATCTGATCTGGGCTGCCTCTACTCTCCCATTCATTCTTCCACTTGCTTCTAAGTTATTTCAATTACTCTAAATTTAAAACATATTCTTAGAAGTATTACAAGTTAAAGACAAATTAATATATTACTTGTATTCAAATATCTATTTTATACAAATATATTTTCCTTTGTTGTAGAGTTTTTTGAACACCTTCGGTGGTTTCTTACAGTTATATTTTAGAAATTAAGAAATCAATTTCTAAAGTTTCAACACATTTATGGTAAAGGAATTGTCTACTATAAAAACTACTGGTATATTTAAAGTAATATAAATATTTGCATGCTCACGAAACTAACTAGTGGGGAAAACACTTTCTAAATTGGTACTTAAGATTTCTTGTCCCATGAACAAAGCTCAACTGAAAGACTTTGACATGTTCCTATCAAAAGCTCTCTACACATTGAAATTGGGGAATGATAAGAATTAGTTAACTGCCAAAGAAGCTAAGTGGCTTTCTGTAATTAAAAAATGCAAATTCTACTTCATGTGGGAACAAATATATTTTAATAACTTTCTCACATTTGTATTTACATTAAACAAAAGAGAGAAAGTAATCAAAGACAAGTGAACGCCTGCATGCCTCCCTCCTCCCCAGTGCCATCAAATGAGATCTCCCTCTTCTTATTTGCCAAACACCCACATCCTTTCCTGACTCCGCTGGTCTGCTGCCCTCCTTTAGAAGACAAGACTAAAAAAGTCAATCATCTATGAAGTCAAATATCCCACTTAAGCAAGTCAGTAACTATGACTTAGAAATTTGTTCATGAAAAATAAATACGTGAAAGAAAGATTTTAAGTTAACTAACAGTCTTGAACTTGAGCTGACCGGGGGGAAAAAATGGGAAAAAATGAATGACACTAGAAAACAGCATTTCACCCCCAGGCTACCATGTAATTAGAGAAACCCCAATCTGGGGGCAGGGTTTACTAGGCAGGCCACTTCCACTGAGACCAGAACACTGAACTGATTCCAGTGGGGCTAATTCCCTGAGGTTTAGTAACATACTCTGATAAGTAAGAACAACCATACCCTGGAGATACATACGGAGAATACAAGGAAACAACCATATACTTGATTTACCGCACACACACGTACACACATACATATCTTAGGGTTAAACCAGCTACATATATATTCTCGTTGCCACACCATTTTAGAGAAACTCAGGACTATTTTGTTAAGAATTCTATTTGAAATCATGCATGTGCCATAAAATAATTTGAAACTCTCACCTTATTCTTTCTTCAAGTTCTTCATTTTGAGATTCACTGGGTTGTAGGTTTTTAAACAATTCTGAACAAGTTACTTTACTGGAATGTTTCCTATTGTAGTCTTTAAACTCCCAAATTTCCCTATTCAGTCAGCCAGAGACTACCAAAAGTTTTAAATATGAGCACTTAACAAGAATCCTTACCTACAAATTTATAAAGGTTTTCCTACAAAGGCCAAAAGTTATAAAAGAGAATCTAATAAAGCCTAATACAAAGATTTATTTTAAAACTGTACTTCTGGGGGCGCCTGGGTGGCTCAGTCGGTTGAGCATCCGACTTTGGCTCAGGTCACGATCTTGCAGTCTGTGAGTTCAAGCCCCGCGTCGGGCTCTGTGCTGACAGCTCAGAGCCTGGAGCCTGCTTCAGATTCTGTCTGTCTGTCTGTCTCTGTCTCTGTCTCTCTCTCTCTCTCTGCCCCTCCCCCACTCATATTCTGTCTCTCCTTCAAAAATAAATAAAACATTAAAAAAAATTAAAAAAAAATAAAACTGTACTTCTGGTTATCTATAACAATGTACTTAAAGTAGACCTGATACCGTATTTAATTATGAATTTGTCTGTTCAGGCTAATGGTATGCCATTTACCATGCATTTATGTTAGCAGAATTTGCATACAAACAAGTCTTTCTAGAGCAATTACTACAGACAAAACAACAACAAAATGAATATACAAATACAGAATACAAGAAAAAAACTCCAAGTTGAAAGAAACTTTTTTGGAACATGTTTTATAAATAGCAACGTCTTTGATCAGTATGACAAACCATTTTCAATCTTTTAATAGACTAAATACACAAACCTGTTGGAAGATCAACCAGCTGAAGTTCATTTCTCACTAATCCCATATTGTTCGGTGTTGAAGTAGCAAAGGAAAGAAAACCAGTCAAACTTGTCCATTCGATACCCCTAAAGTAAGAAATTAAATAAAGTTTAGTGAAATAAACTGGGTGGGTCACTTGGTTCATCTCAGGTCAGTTGGTTCACCTCACGGTTTGTGAGCCTGAGCCCCAGGTCAGGCTCTGTCTGTGCTAACAGCTCAGAGCCTGGAGCCTGCTTCGGATTTTGTGTCTCCCTCTCTCTCTGCCTGTTCCCCCAGCCCCCCACCCTGCTTTCGCTCTCTCTCTCAAAAATAAATACACATTAAAAAATAAAAAAGAATAATATTAACAAGACCTTTCATTTGAGCCTAATTACCATACATTTCCAATATATGTGGAATTATTTCCAATTAAAACTTTATCTCCAAATGAAATAAGATAGTTCAGTTACCAGGATTCATAGCAGCATTAAAATGACTATTAAAATGTGGCAAAGGAGAGAGTCACTTATCACAGTAATTTGCAAGAATTCCACTGCTTAAGAAAGAGTGGTACGGAAATATTCTGAGCAATCCCTATCAAAGTAACACCCACATTCTTTTACAGGGCTAGAACAAACAATCCTAAAATTTGTATGGAATCAGAAAGACCCCAAATAGCCAAAGCAATCCTGAAAAAGAAAACCAAAGCCTAAGGCATCACAACTTCGGACTTCAAGCTGTATTACAACACTGTAATCATCAAGACAGCATGGTACCGGTACAAAAACAGACACATAGATCAATGGAACAGAACAGAGAACCCAGAAATGGATCCACAAACATATGGCCAACTAATCTCTGACAAAGCAGGGAAGAATATCCAATGGAAAAAAGGACAGTGTCTTCAGTAAATGGTGTTGCGAAAACTGGACAGCGACATGCAGAAGAATGAAACTGGACCACTTTTTCACACCATACACAAAAATAAACTCAAAATGGATGAAAGACCTAAACATAAGACAAGAAGCCATCAACATCCTAGAGGAGAAAACAGGCAACAATCTCTCTGACCTCGGCTGCAGCAATTTCTTACTTGACATGTCTCCAGAGGTAAGAGAAATAAAAGCAAAAATGAACTACTGGGACCCCAAGATAAAAAGCTTCTGCACAGCAAAGGAAACAATCAGTGAAGCTAAGAGGCAATTGACAGAAGGGGAGAATATATTTGCAAATGGGTTAGTATCTAAAAATCTATAAAGAACTTACCAAGTCAATACCTAAAAAACAAATAATCCAGTGAAGAAATGGGCAAAACACATGAATAGACAGTTTTCCAAAGAAGACATCCAGATGGCTAACAGACACATGAAAAAATGCTCAACATCACTCACCATCAGGGAAATACAAATCAAAACCACTATGAGATACCACCTCACACCCGTCATAATGGCTAAAATTAACAATTCAGGAAAAAACAGGTGTTGGCAAGGATGCAGAGAAAAAGGAACCCTTTTGCACTACTGGTGGGAATGCAAACTGGTGCAGCCACTCTGGAAAACAGTATGGAGGTTCCTCAAAAAATTAAAAATAGAACTACCCTATGACCCAGCAATTGCACTACTAGGTATTTATCCAAAGGATACAGGTGTGCTGATTCAAAGGGGCACATGCACCCCCATGTTTATAGCAGCACTATCGACAATAGCCAAAGTATGGAAAGAGCCCAAATGTCCATCAACTGATGAATGGATAAAGAAGATGTGGTATATACACACAATGGAATATTACTCGGTGATCAAAGAGAATGAAACCTTGCCATTTGCAAGTATGTGGATGGAACAGAGTGTATTATGCTAAATAAAATAAGACAATAAAATAAAATAAAATAAAATAAAATAAAATAAAATAAGAAATAAAAAGATCGTTATGATTTCACTCATATGTGGAGTTTAAGATAAAAAAGAGATGAACATAAGGAAAGGAAAGCAAAAATAATATAAAAACAGAGAGGGAGACAAACCATAAGAGACTCTTAAATACAGAGAACAAACTGAAGGTTGCTGGCAGGGTGATGGGTGGGGGGATGGGTTAAATGGGCAGGGGGCATTAAGGAGGACACTTGTTGGGACAAGCACTGGGTGTTATATGTAAGTGATGAATCACTAAATTCTATTCCTAAAATCATTACTACACTATATGTCAACTAACTTGGATTTAAATTTTAAAAAATTTTAAAAAATTGTAAAAAAAACAAATATTCTGAGCCAGACTGCTTTTAAAGTTGGGTACACTAAAGAATTTCATCAAATTTCCTAGTTGGCTAGGAGGCAGAAATTCCTGAAGCAAACAATTTGAACTTGGCTGTTAGATTTGGAAGCGGCTTACAGTTCCAAATGGTTTATTAATTAGAGAAAAGCACAAAAGAAAAATCTCAAAGAAACGAGAAGACAGCAACCTGTCAACCAGAGGCCTGGGAGTCTCCTTTATGGGGACTGACAGGAGGTGAATCCACAGTGTCTCCCACTGACATCATCTGCAGAGTGCTACCACCATGGCTTATAGAGAATGGAGGTGGGGGCATGTGGGGAGCCACAGGACAAGTGCACGGTCAGAATCATAAGAAGGAGAAGGAGAAATTTTGCACTACTGCCCTACCTTGGTTACAAGGTCATAGAGGCTGGCTGGGAGGGACGTCTAACCTTTGTCCTATATGCATTTATGGGACAATTGTTGTTTAACAACATATCATCTATGACTGCTTTCCTGATATAATGACAGAATTGACTAGCTGTGATAGAAATTTTATGGCCTGCAAAGCCTAAAATCTTTACTATCTGGTCCTTTAGAAAAAATGCATGCTAACCCCGATCAAGTTTATCCATATCTACTCCAATTCGAAAGCTATTGTTAGATTTAGCATTACATGCTGTTTCGAACAGGTCTCGCATTTGCGCATGAAGATATGATGGCTTCCTGCATCATATCCAAACTCCTATGTAACTTCCGAGGCCATCCAGCCATTTGCTCATCCTACCAAATTTATCTCTCAATCCTCTGAATCTTGTCTGCTACTTTAACTACAGTAACTTTCCTCACTGACCCCTGTGTATCCACCGATTTGCCCTCCTCAGAGGGGCAAAGATGGTCCCAAAGGAGCTGAAAATAATATTTGTTAAACAAAGGAACTGCCATAGTTATCAAGGATTATAACTCTTTAAGTGTACAATTGTGCTGAAACACTCAAATCAGGCGCTTAAAACTGAGTGCCCTTAAGAACTTCCGTGCCTTGAGGGCGCCTGGGTGGCTCAGTCGGTTAAAAGTCCAACTTCGGCTCAGGTCATGATTTCAATGATTTCTGAGTTCGAGCCCCAGTCAGGCTGTCAGCACAAAGTCTGCTTTGGATCCTCTGTCCCCTTCTCTCTCTGCTCCTCCCCCTCTCATGCACACACTTCTCCCTCTCTCTCAAAAATAAACATTAAAAAAAAAAATGGGGCACCTGGGTGGCTCAGTTGGTGAAGCGTCCGATTTCGGCTCAGGTCATGATCTCACGGTTCGTGAATTCGAGCCCTACATCGGGCTCTGTGCTGACAGCTCGGAGACTGGAGCCTGCTTTGGATTCTGTGTCTTCCTCTCTCTGACCCTCCCCCATTCATGCTCTGTCCCTCTCTTATTTCTGTCTCTCAAAAATAAGTAAATGTTAAAAAAAATTAAAATTACAATTAAAAAAATGTCCATGCTTGGCCTGAAAAGACCTCTCTCCTTCCCTCTTCAAATACTACTTGAGTTCAAATCCTGGCTTCAGCACTTCCAGCTCTGTGCTCCCTCTACACCTTACCTGTTATTACTGCAGGAATAATAACACTGTGTACATAAAGAATGCCTGGCACACAGTAAGCGCTGCATGTAGTAGCAATTACCATTATTATCATTACTATTCTTATTTCCAGATCTAAAGTCAAGCCCTATTTTCTTCGTGAATCCTCCTCATTTACTAAACTCAAAGCACACCTATACTGAATACAATATAAACTTGGTTACTCATTCACTGAAAAGCCTCATTGTCTCATGCTTCTCTTTCCCTTCTCTAACACGTCACAGTACTCATTAAGTAGATTTCTACTTAGAGTGAACAAAGAAGTGAGAAATCATCTTGGACTTACGGTGCTTTGTAAGTCTGGCAGCTTTGAGCAGATCTGTTCACCGACAAACCTAAGACACACTCTCCAAGGCTCGTTGCTGGCTATCTGAACACCTATGCTCCAGTAGTGATGCCACGACCTCTGGATACCAAGAATCCCGGTCCCCCTTCTTCATTCATTATTTTTACAGAGGTACCTGTGAAGTACCCAGTGTGTACCCGTGACTGTGCTAGGTGCTGAGAGTACCACTGTGACATGAGTCGGGCCTTCTGGAACTTACGATCTAGCGGGGAAAAAAGACATTACATAAGTGTGTTCTTGATTCCTTATTACAAAAGACAGTGGGACGGAGTTCCACAGAAGCTTGTAAGAATCACACAGGATCTGGTCTCTGGGGCCTGCCGAGACCCAGAGGGCAAACAGGGTGCTGCCTGAAAGTCGAAACAACTTGAGGAAATAGTGCCACTGGCTGAGAGACGCTGCCCCGGATCATACTCTTTGAAGGGAGGCACCACACCATGCCTCTCCATGTGACAGGCACTCAGTACGTTCTGGCGGATTAAATGAAGGATATCCGAGGAAAGCCAGCGTTCCTCCTTGTGACTGTACCACACGCATTCGGCCTGTTTTCCCCGCTGTTTACAAGACATCCCAGTGCTGAGCGTAGAAGAGAACACGGAGTGGCTGCTTGCTTGTAATCAAGCACTGTGAGCTTGTTGCCTTTGAGCAGAGTCCGGCAGCAGCTTTTCTATCTGATTCCTACTGATCAACTGAAGAAAATAAAAATCAAGTTGGACTTCAAAGAAAACTAGATAAGGGCGGGATTATTTCTCAACGGAAAAGAATGAAAACTCTTGTCAAACAATAGCGAGCACCGCACTGCTCTCAGGATCAGAAAGTTGCTGTCCGGGTTTAATTACACACTGAGCTCTATTAAAAACTCCTAAGAAGAGCAGTTCACTTTCTGACTCAATCCAGGATGGTTCTGCTGGGATTAACCAGCGAACAACTGTAACCGCAGACTCTGTCACCAGGTATCTGCGGTTCTCCCGGGCCTGCCGCAGAGGCTACTTCTTGACACTTAGGTGACTGGCGGTCATGGGGGGTGGGGGACACCCACCTCGGGAAGGCCTTGAACTTCTACAATGCCAAGAAACTAACTTGGGCCAAATTACAGACAAAACAGAGATTATTTTATTTTCCAAAAACCACTCAATTTGCTCAAAGTAATAGTCAGTCAACGTTCTGAAAGTCATATAAACTGCTACTGTAGTAAGTTTTGACACTGAAAATGGTATTGTGCTTTATTATCATAAATGTAGCCTACTGGACAAAGGCACAAACCAATAATAAACTTAAAAAAAATGGAGCACATTTGTGTGATCATTCACAAATCAGCCTGAGTAGCACATCCATTATTTGGTATTGCAAGTAACACTTTATAATTCAGCATCACTCAATAACAAACATTATCACAGCATGTGTAAGTCATGTACTTAGTGACATATACCACATGACTAATCCAGGATAACAAATCTCATTTAAAACTAATAGCTTGATCCCTCCGACGGGTCTGCCTCCCGCCTGGTGCCGCAGGGCCCCTCCCGCAGCGGACCAGCAAAGGCAAAGCGAGCCGAGCCTGCCCCTCCTGCCCCTGTGCACCTTGCAGATCCACCCCGGCTGATACGCCAGATCCCATCCAAGCAGCACCACAAGCCTGGCAGGGTGTAAGTAGCCCAGACAGGGGCCACGCCACTCCACAGTGAGTCCTGTCTCCGGGAGAGGGGAAGCTAAGGTACACACCAGTCGGACTGTGGCCCCAGCGGTGGGCTGGGGGCAGACATCAGGTCTGACTGCGGCCCCGCCCACCAACGCAAGTAACTCCAGACAGCACAGGGGAAGTGCCCTGCAGATCCGTGCCACTCCAGGGACTATCCAAAATGACGAAACAGAAGAATTCTCCTCAAAAGAAACTCCAGGAAGTAGCGACAGCTAACGAACTGATCAAAAACGATTTAAGCAATGTAACAGAAAATGAATTTAAAATAATAGTCATAAAATTAATCACTGGGCTTGAAAAAAGTATAGAGGACAGCAGAGAATCTATTGCTACAGAGATCAAGGGACTAAGAAACAGAAAGGAGGAGCTAAAAATGCTATAAATGAGCTGCAAAATAAAATGGAGGCGACCACAGCTCGGATTGAAGAGGCAGAGGAGAGAATAGGTGAATTAGAAGATAAAATTATGGAAAAAGAGGAAGGTGAGAAAAAGAGAGATAAAAAAATCCAGGAGTATGAGGGGAGAATTAGAGAACTAAATGATGTGATAAAACGCAGTAATATACACATAATTGGGATTCCAGAGGAGGAAGAGAGAGAGAAAGGTGCTGAAGGTGTACTTGAAGAAATCATAGCTGAGAACTTCCCTAATCTGGGAAGGAAAAAGGCACTGAAATTCAAGAGGCACAGAGAACTCCCTTCAGATGTGACTTGAATCGATCTTCTGCACGACATATCATAGTGAAAATGGCAAAATACAAGGATAAAGAGAAAATTCTGAAAGCAGCTAGGGATAAACATGCTCTAACATATAAAGGGAGACCAATGAGACTAGTGATGGATCTATCTACTGAAACTTGGCATGCCAGAAAGGAATGGCAAGAAATCTTCAATGTGATGAACAGAAAAAATATGCAGCCAAGAATCCTTTATCCAGCAAGTCTGTCATTTAGAATAGAAGGAGAGATAAAGGTCTTCCCAAACAAACAAAAACTGAAGGAATTCATCACCACTAAAACAGCCCTACAAGATTTCCTAAGGGGGATCCTGTGAGACAAAGTACCAGAGACATCACTACAAGCATGAAACCTACAGATATCACAATGACTCTAAATCCGTATCTTTCTATAATGACACTGAATGTAAATGGACTAAATGCTCCAACCAAAAGACATAGGGTATCAGAATGGATAAAAAAACAAGACCCATCTATTTGCTGTCTACAAGACTCATTTTAGACCTGAGGGCACCTTAAGATTGAAAGTGAGGGGATGGAGAACTATCATGCTACTGGAAGTCAAAAGAAAGCTGGAGTAGCTTATATCAGACAAAATAGACTTTCAATTAAAGGCTGTAACAAGAGATGAAGAAGGGCATTATATAATAATTACAGGGTCTATCCATCAGGAAGAGCTAACAATTACAAATGTCTATGCGCCAAATACGGGAGCCCCAAATACATAAAACAGTTAATCACAAACATAAGCAACCCTATTGATAAGAATGTGGTAATTGCAGGGGACTTTAATACTCCACTTACAACAATAAATAGATCATCTAGACACAATATCAATAAAGAAACAAGGGCCCTGAATGATACATTGGATCAGATGGACTTGACAGATTATTTAGAACTCTGCATCCCAAAGCAACAGAATATACTTTCTTCTTGAGTGCACATGGAACATTCTCCAAGATACATCACATACTGGGTCACAAAACAGCCCTTCATAAGTATATAAGAATTGAGATCATACCATGCATACTTTCAGACCACAATGCTATGAAGCTTGAAATCAACCACAGGAAAAAGTCTGGAAAACCTCCAAAAGCATGGAGGTTAAAGAACACCCTACTAAAACATGAATGGGTCAACCAGGCAATTAGAGGAGAAATTAAAAAATATATGGAGACAAATGAAAATGAAAATACAACAATCCAAACGCTTTGGGAGGCAGCAAAGGCAGTCCTGAGAGGAAAATACATTGCAATCCAGGCCTATCTCAAAAAACAAGAAAAATCCCAAATACAAAATCTAACAGCGCACCTAAAGGAAATAGAAGCAGAACAGCAGAGACACCCCAAACCCAGCAGAAGAAGAGAAATAATAAAGATCAGAGCAGAAATAAACAATATAGAATCTAAAAAAACTGTAGAACAGATCAATGAAACCAAGAGTTGGTTTTTTGAAAAAATAAATAAAATTGATAAACCTCTAGCCAGGCTACTGATAAAGAAACGGGAGATGACCCAAAAAGATAAAATCATGAATGAAAATGGAATTATTACAACCAATCCCTCAGAAATACAAGCAATTATCTGCGAATACTATGAAAAACTATATGCCAACAAACTGGACAACCTGGAAGAAATGGACAAATTCCTAAACACCCACACACTTCCAAAACTCACACAGGAAGAAATAGAAAGCTTAAACAGACCCATAACCAGCAAAGAAATTGAATCAGTTATCAAAAATATCAAAAATCCCAACAAGTAAGAGTCCAGGACCAGATGGCTTCCCAGGGGAATTCTACCAGACATTTAAAGCAGAGATAATACCTATCCTTCTCAAGCTGTTCCAAAAAAATAGAAAGGGAAGGAAAACTTCCAGACTCATTCTATGAAGCCAGTATTACTGTAATTCCTAAACCAGACAGAGACCCAGCAAAAAAAAAGAGAACTACAGGCCAATATCCCTGATGAATATGGATGCAAAAATTCTCAAGATACTAGCAAATCAAATTCAACAGCATATAAAAAGAATTATTCACCATGATGAAGTGGGACTCATTCCTGCCCTGCAGGGCTGGTTCAACATTCGCAAATCAATCAGTGTGATACATCACATTAATAAAAGAAAAGATAAGAACCATATGATCCTGTCAATCGATGCAGAAAAAGCATTTGACAAGATTCAGCATCCTTTCTTAATAAAAACCCTCGAGAAAGTCGGGGTAGAAGGAACATACTTAAAGATCATAAAAGCCATTTATGAAAAGCCCACAGCTAACATCATCCTCAATGGGGAAAAACTGAGAGCTTTTTCCCTGAGATCAGGAACACGACAGGGATGCCCACTCTCACTGCTGTTGTTTAATATAGTGTTGGAAGTTCTAGCATCAGCAATCAGACAACAAAAGGAAATCAAAGGCATCAAAATTGGCAAAGATGAAGTCAAGCTTTCGCTTTTTGCAGATGACATGATATTATACATGGAAAATCCGATAGACTCCACCAAAAGTCTGCTAGAACTGATACATGAATTCAGCAAAGTCGCAGGATACAAAATCAATGTAAAGAAATCAGTTGCATTCTCATACACTAATAATGAAGCAACAGAAAGACAAATAAAGAAACTGATCCCATTCACAAGTGCACCAAAAAGCATAAAATACCTAGGAATAAACCTAACCAAAGATGTAAAAGATCTGTATGCTGAAAACTATAGAAAGCTCATGAAGGAAATTGAAGAAGATATAAAGAAATGGAAAAACATTCCGTGCTCATGGATTGGAAGAATAAATATTGCTAACATGTCGATACTACCCAAAGCTATCTACACATTCGATGCAATCCCAATCAAACTTGCACCAGCATTTTTCTCCAAGCTAGAACAAGCAATCCTAAAATTTGTATGGAACCACAAAAGGCCCTGAATAGCCAAAGTAATTTTGAAGAAGACCAAAGCAGGAGGCATCACAATCCCAGACTTTAGCCTCTTCTACAAAGCTGTAATCATCAAGACAGCATGGTATTAGCACAAAAAACAGACACATAGACCAATGGAATAGAATAGAAACCCCAGAACTAGACCCACAAAAGTATGGCCAACTAATCTTTGACAAAGCAGGAAAGAACAGCCAATGGAAAAAAGATAGTGTCTTTAATAAATCGTGCTGGGAGAAATGGACAGCAACATGCAGAAGGATGAAACGAGACCACTTTCCTACACCATTCACAAAACAAACTCAAAATGGATAAAGGACCTGACTGTGAGACAGGAAACCTTCAAAACCCTAGAGGAGAAAGCAGGAAAAAACCTCTCTGACCTCAGCCACAGCAATTTCTTACTTGACACATCCCCAAAAGCAAGGGTTATAAAAGCAAAAATGAACTATTGGGACCTCATGAAGATAAAAAGCTTCTGCACAGCAAAGCTTTAAAAAATTAAAGCTTTTTTAATTAAAGGACCTCAAAAAATTAAAAACAATCAACAAAACTAAAAGGCAGACAGTGGAATGGGAAAAGATATTTGCAAATGAGTTATTGGACAAAGGGCTAGTATCCAAAATCTACAAAGAGCCCACCAGACTCCACACCCGAAAAACAAATAATCCAGTGAAGAAATGGGCAGAAAACATGAATAGACACTTCTCTAAAGAAGACATCTGTATGGCCAACAGGCACATGAAAAGATGCTCAACATCGCTCCTCATCAGGGAAATATGAATCAAAACCACACTGAAATACCACCTCACGCCGGTCAGAGTGGCTAAAATGAACAAATCAGGAGACTATAGATGCTGGAAGGATGTGGAGAAACGGGAACCCTCTTGCACTGTTGGTGGGAATGCAAACTGGTGTAGCCACTCTGGAAAACAGTGTGGAGGTTCCTCAAAAAATTAAAAATAGACCTACTCTATGACCCAGCAGTAGCACTGCTAGGAATTTACCCGAGGGATACAGGAGTGCTGATGCATAGGGGCACTTGTACCCCAATGTTTATAGCAGCACTCTCAACAACAGCCAAAGTATGGAAAGAGCCTAAATGTCCATCAACTGATGAATGGATAAAGAAATTGTGGTTTATATACTCAATGGAATACTACGTAGCAATGAGAAAGAATGAAATATGGCCTTTTGTAGCAACACGGATGGAACTGGAGAGTGTTACGCTCAGTGAAATAAGTCATACAAAAAAAGACAGATACCATATGTTTTCATTCTCATGTGGATCCTGAGAAACTTAACAGAAGACCATGGGGGCGGGGAAGGGAAAATAATGTTAGAGAGGGAGGGAGCCAAACCATAAGAGACTCTTAAAAACTGAGAATGAACTGAGGGTTGATGGTGGGTGGGAGGGAGGGGAGGGTGGGTGATGGTTATTGAGGAGGGCACCTGTTGGGATGAGCACTGGGTGTTGTATGGAAACCAATTTGACAATAAATTTCATATTAAAAAAAATTAATAAACATTAAAATAAATAAATAAATAATAAATAAATAAATAAAATGAGATAAAATTAGTTTGCCATGGCTTTATAAAAAAAAAAAAACTAATAGCTTGCTGATAAACTAGCTATTGAGTCTTTATTAAAGATTTCAGTGTTCAGAAAAAAATGAAAATGACATGATTTTCCAGAAGCAGGTATATGAATCCCAGCTCAGTCAACATTTTTATCTTGTTGCCAAAATGTGTGCTACATGCATTTTTTTAGCTGGAGATGTAGCCCATGTACTATAAATAAAGGTCAGTTCTGAAGCTTGAAACACCCAGGTTAAATTCCATCTACTGTTTCACACATTACAATACTGAGTTTTTTCTGTAAAATGGGAATAAAAATAGTGCCTACCACATAAAGTTGTAGTGGGGATACAATGAAATGGTCATGCAAAATATCAGCACTTAACACAATCCTCAGAACACATTGTGATTACATGGAGAGTCTGACTGGCTGGTGTCACCCACAGAAGGAAACACTACACAAAGGCAAGGGTGAAAGGGAATGTCAAGAGAAGAAATGCAGACAAGAAAGGGAGAGAGCAGGTATTAGCAGTGGCAGAAAGGTCTACCGGAAGAAAAGACGAACAAGAGCCTGAAATGGGCCAAACTCAGACCTGTGTCACTGCACCCGACACCCTAGTGATTTCTAAAGACATTACGACTCCACGGAAAGGTATTTAAGGGGCTGCTGGAGGGCACAGCATAAGGTGGCAACCAACAGTCATTTGGGCTGCACCACAAACAACACTTGAAGGCAATGTAAGCTTTTCTGGAACTTCCATCACAATCAGAAGTTGTGATACTTAAAGGGTTAACCCTTCCCCATTCGGAAAACACAATTAGTCAGAATAACGTGTTCACTTTTATCATCATACGAATTTACGATCATACGAATTTTAACATATGCGTGAGACCTATAATTATATAAAGTACAAAGGACAGAAAATAGCCTTTCTTATGTTTGTTAAAAGATCAAAAATGGTAGAAATGTGATAAATTTATATTATACATGCATAACTTCACAATCCATCTTTGCTGGGGCAAAGAAAAGCAGTCATGCCATCAACAAAAGAAGTTATCTGGGCGCCTGGGTGGCTCAGTCGGTTGAGTGACCGACTTTGGCTCAGGTCACAATCTTACGGTTCGTGAGTTCGAGCCCTGCATCGGGGTCTGTGCTGACAGCTCAGAGCCTGAAGCCTGCTTCAGATTCTGTGTCTTCCTCTCTCTCTGCCCCTCCCCCACTCATGCTCTGTCTGTCTCTGTCTCAGAAATAAACATTTCCAAAAAAATTAAAAAAAAAAAAAAGCTACGGAGCAGATAATGCGCACACATTAAAACAGGAAGCAACCTTCTTCCCTTGGACATCTCTGAATGCACAGAACTCATAAAACACATCACCTCTCAAAATGAAAGAAGAAATGCCATACAGTTTGGTCCTTTCCTCATGGTGTTGAAACAAAAAACAAATCAGATTTGTTAATAATTAAAACAACTTGATTCAAATTTTTCAGGAACAGTCTTACTGATGGATCTCTATAGACATGAAAAACAAATCAGAGAAATATGAACAAGGAAATGCAGTGATATCTAGTGAGAGAATATCCTAGACTGTAGAAATAAGATGCAGCCATAAAAGGTAGAAAGAAAATTTCCCACTGCCTAATACCCTTTCACAAAGCAAACAATTAGTGCTCAGCCTTGATTAACATAACCATTACTCTAAACCTGAATAATCACTGTTCAAAGTTTCCAGGCAAATAATCACCTCTGCAGAGGATTCAATGTAGAAAATTCTACCAGAACTTTTTTCCAATATTCTTGTATTTGTGATGTCAATGTCACAACGACATACTCACTTGACTTCACAAGAGTGGACGCTTAACTCTTTGTGCAGCAGCCCACTGGTGAGATGGTACACCAGGACAGAACCATTACTTGTACCTATCGAAATGATGTAAAAGAAGGGTATTAATCTAATGGGAGTTCCAGATCTTTCCAACAAGTCTTTTCTCAAGATTTTCATCATTTTATAAATTTACCTTTTCTAAAAGGAACCCAAGCTATGAGTGAAGAAAGAGTTAATTTCTCTGTCTTCTCTCTTCTCAAAAAATCTTACATGGTCTGAATCTTACCTAAATCCAGTCTTTACAGAAAGACTTCAAAACTCTAACTCAATACACACAGGATTTGAAGAAGCATTTTGCTGAGCTTTTTTATACATGAGAACTCATACTTTCTGAGATTTGGAGTGTTTACTATATAGCTGGTCCTCAAAAAGGCAACCTAGCAGAACTCATTAAGCAGGACTTTTGCATTCTTCTTTACAAAGATTTTTTTGTTTTGTCTTTTACATTACATAAATCATAGAGATGGTCAAGTATGGCGGTTCACTGTGGATTACAAGCCTGAGGTCAAGCTCTGGCTCTGTCTTACAGTCTTACAAATCACCTACCTATACTAATCTGTGTTCTTAATCCCATAGAAAATCTATGTGCTGGAGAGTAAATTAGAAGACATATTTTAAACACTTAGTATAGTACCTAGCACAAACTAAGTACTATTTCTGTTATCAGTGTAATTTTGGTTTATAGTTATTATTATGCCTAATGCTTTTCATGGTCTCAGGTAGTGTGTATGTCTAAAATTTAATTTGAAGGGACATGGCCATACTTAAAAAAGTAAAGTTTCAGTCCTTAAAATGTTTTTATAAATGAAGCCAGAAAAGTCAACAATATAACTTGTTGGCCAATCACTTTCTCGCTGCGCATGACTTAAAAAAATGAATGGATTCATGCGAAGTAATCGAATGTAGAAATAATAGAATAATAATAATAAAAGAAGTAAAAATGCTAGGTAAGCTCCAATTTTAGCTCACCTGCTGAATAAAGCTTCATTAAATATCTTATAAAATTATTTTAGGAAAACACACTATCATACTTGGGTGCATTTATCATCTATTCCACAATAATTAGTCACTTCTAGCGCTGAGACAATATCTAAAAAATTACTAAAATCTTTCAATTAACATCTTCATAATAATCAAATGATTTCTATATTCTGCAAGTTTTGATGATGCTGAACCTATGATCTAATCTTCTAGGGGTGCTATAGGAGGAAGAATTCCACAGTGGAAGTCTGCCTCTTTTCCCCTAGTGACTCTACAAAAGCTTAGGCACTTATTTATGTTTTTTCCTTTTACTTTGTGATTGTATTAAACTCAATAAATGACTTGACTGTCACGACATACCAGTACAATAGAGCTTCTTCTACAATAGAAACCTCAGATCCTGGGGCACCTGGGTGTCTCAGTCGGTTAAGCATCCAAATCTTGATTTCAGCCCAGGTCATGATCTCACGGGTTCGTGAGTTTGAGCCCCACATCAGGCTCTGTGGTGACAGTGTAGCGTCTGCTTGAGATTCTGTCTCCCTCTCTCTCTGCCCTCGCCCTCTCCCCCCCACCCCCTTGCTCACTCGCTCTCCCAAAATAAATAAAAATAAACTTAAAAGAAGTTGTAAAAAAAATTTTTAAAAAAGAGAGAAATCTCAGATCCCGACTCAGCTCTTATTATTTAGCTGTGCCAAGAAGTAATTTTCTCCAAGAAATTGACCAAATCCTATTTCACAAATTAGGTATACTGACACTGTACATGCACGTCCATATAATGTACACTGACAAATTCCAATTAAAATTTCTATAAGAGGCTTAATAGTTTCTGAAGCAAAAACTAAATATTTGATTTACATAAATGTGGACACATGTACACACAGACTCCCAAACCTTAAAACGCAAACCACTTTTGGAAGACAGTGATAGGAAAAATGGGAAAATCCGAACACTGACAAATAGAATTACTCCAGTGAGCCTTCAGTACTCACAAGTCAACTGTTAGCTGAGACGCTGAGACATCCTAGCAACAAAATAACTGTGGGTCAGGTTTTCACTTTAGGATAAAAAAAAAAAAATCACAAATCGTGTTACAGGCCCAGAGTGAAAGCCAGAAGCCAACCAACAGCCTCTTAAGAAAAAATGTTGACAATTTCAAATGAATATACTTTTTGAAATTATAGAGAAATGGACTTTAACCTTATATACTTAATAGCAAATTAAAATTTGCTTTCCTCTATAAAGGAAGTTAGGTTACTCACATTACTATAAGTTAATGTGACAGCAAGTTGAAACCCAGACCAATTTTCTATCTATAATACAAAACTTTGCAATTTCAACCCAAAAGGCAAATCTTATTTTAGAGAGACCACAGTCACTTTAAACAACATTTCATACATAATTCATACCAGATGAAGAGCACTGCTATCATTAAAATACTAGCTATGATTATGTTATTCATTAACAAAAACCCAAAACAAAACGACATGCACAGAATAAGCCTTGGGTAGTCCAAATGAAGACAAGGAATCTGGATTCAGCATCACACAGGGATTATCCTCTTAACATTTCAGAAAGATACCCATTGTGTCAGGGGCTCTATCACCCAGGGTCAGGTGGAGGAGTGAACACTGCGATCAAAATGAATGAATAGGGGCGCCTGGATGGCTTGGTAGGTTCTTGGTTTGGGCTCAGGTCATGATCTCACAATTCATGAGTTCTAGCCCTACAGTGGGCTCCACACTAACAGCGCAGGGCCTTCTCGGGATTCTCTCTCTTTCTGCCCCTACCCTGTGCTCACACTCTCTCTCTCAAAATAAATGAACTTAAAAAATTTTTAAATTAAATTAAATGACTAAAAAGGGTGGCTTAAAAGGACAGAAAAAAGAAAAAAAATGTTAAGTTTATTTTTATTTTGAGAAGAGATAGAGAGCAAGCAGGGGAGGGGCACAGAGAGAGGGAGACAGAATCCCAAGCAGACCCCACGCTGTCAGCAGAGCCTGACGCGGGGCTCAGACTCACACAGTGAGAGATCATGACCTGAGTCGAAGTCAAGAGTTGGACTCTTAACTGACCGAGCCACCCAGGCGCCCCAAGAAGCAAAGTATTTTAAGATGTGTACATACGTGATTCACTGGGCCTCTTCCTCCTTATCCTCAAAGAAAGGATTTTCCAGTAACCAGCAAACTTAAATGTCTTACAAACGAAAGGAGGCATGAAGGACTAAAAAAAGAACAGGTCCAATACGCACCAACAGCAAGCAGTGGCTGATACACCTTGATGTTTTTTGTGGTCAGCGGCGGGCACATGCGGATGGCGAACTGAGGTGAGGGCAGCCCTGAAAGCAGTCCCGTCAGCAGGAACCTGAGGTGCACTTCCTGCAGAACGGGGCCTTTAGGATGCTCCTCCCCGGCGATGGCGCTTTGTCCTGATCGGTAATCAAAAATACAAACATATTCGTTATAACGTATGCTGAAAGGTAAAGAAACTTTTCAGTGGAAATGCTCTTCAGACCTACAGGGTATCACGCAGCACCCGAGGGGCTACAGCTGAACAGTGGCTCTGTACTTGGCTATGGGACTTACACTGCACCGTCTACCATCTCAGAGGACAGACCACTCTGGAGTACTGCTGTCCGGACTTCAGGGACCTGTCATCTAAGAAGCATGATTTCAGCCTGAGTTCCGGGTACGAGGACACCAAACAAAGCCAATGAGGGGACCTGGGTTCGAGAGCAGCTTCTACGGAGTGGGATATTGCAGTACATTCCCACCTTACCGCCTGCCTTTTAAAAATTTTTTTTTTAATGTTTATTTATTTTTTGAGAGAGACAGAGACAGAGCAGGAGCAGGGGAGGGGCACAGAGAGGGGGAGACAGAATCCGAAACGGGCTCCAGGCTCCGAGCTGTCAGCACAGAGCCCGACGCAGGGCTCGAACCCACAAACCATGAGATCATGACCTGAGCCGAAGTCGGACGCCCAACCGACTGAGCCACCCAGGCGCCCCCCGCCTGCCTTTTTAAAGGGTTGCTTTTCAAACTGATGCACTTGCTCAAGTATACATAAAATAGTAATCGCCTACTGCAGGTTCAAAGAACCCATCTAGATTTCTAATGGGAAATCTCAGTGTGTCAATGTAATTATAAAATTTAAGCCTTATAATTAAATACTTCATATATAAACATATAAAATAACATACATAAATAAGTTATATATGTTACATACAAACATGAGAATATATGTTAATATATGGTATAAATAATGTGTAAACTGTCATGGTTGACAGTTAGATGGGCATTATTTTCAGATATAGCATTTATACTTAGGTTATTAAGTCTCAAACTAAAAAGATTCGGTAAAACCATTTTAACAAAACGTGAATATGAAGAGTACAACAAAATCAAGACCACTCACTAAAAAGAGTATAATATACAAATTTTCTTCCTATAAACCACTACTGAATACCGGGACATAGTCGTCAAGAACACATAGTAAAGGATACATGAGTGTGGGTGTGTGTAGACACATACATATACATATGTATGCACACACCACACATACACTGTGAAAGGGGAAAATGTAAATAATTACTGTAAGTGGATGATGGGACTCTGAATGTTGACTATAACTTTCTGAAGCTATAAAGTCGTTTTAATAAAGCGACACTTTAAAATTCGTAAGACGTACAGGAAAAATGGCCATCAATTTAATCCAAATAAAATGATCCCTTAAGATCAGTGATACAATTGATATCAGCCTTTGGTAACAAAAAACAGAGTCTAAAGGAATGTGAAGTTCAACATATAGGTACCATGTTTACCAACCCTCTGTAGCTTGGAGTTGACTTCTGAGAATGGCCATATTTTTCTTCAAACTTCTCCCATAGAGGCAGTTCACAAGGTAGGGCAGATTAGGTCTTAAAAAGCAGCAGGCTTTACCCAATGAATATAAATCAGGCCTCTGTATTTAAATGAATTGCTTTCAATTATCACTAAGGACATAGTGAATTTCAAATTAAAAGTTTAATTAAAAGTTTTAATTAAAATGTTTTCAAGTAACAAAGCTTTATTTATTTAATGCTTTTAAATCAACTACATTGTCAGGAATTGTATACAATCCGTATCCTTTTGTCTCTTAAAAAAATGTAATTTATATCACTTAGATACCTAAACAGCATGAAATTTCAGCCTCCTGTGGGCTTCATATTCCTGATTAGTTCTATGCATGGGTGTTTATAATTCTTCTCACTTTAATATTTTATATTAAGTGAAGACAAGGTCAATTAACTCAGCAAACTGTGTTACTGACAAAATGAATTCTGCAAAACAAGTATGTGTCTAAACTTCCTCATATGGATTATGTTTGGAAGATGAGGAGAAAGAATTTTAAATATACACGTTAGTGCCATTGAGCAAAAGGATTTTGCAAGTGGGAAGAATCGTGAGAAAAGCAAGGACTGGAGAAGTCAGGTCTTGCCTAAGATCACAGTAGAGCAGCCAGGACTGGAAGTCATGGCCAAGGAGCAGATTCCAGACTGGGTGACTGGGCTCACATGGGGGCTTTTCCACTTACTGGCTGTGTGGTTTGGGACAAGTTTTTTAAATCTCTCTGGGTCTCAGTTCCCACTTACATAAAATAGAAATAATAATAGTATTACCCACCTTGCAGGGTTATTAAGGTAACATGCAGGGCATTTAGCACAGCACCAATAAATGTCATCTCTGATTTAAAAAGAAAAATTTTTTTAAACTTTTATTCATTTTTGAGAGACAGAGCACAAGTGGGGGAGGGGCAGAGAGAGAGCGAGACACAAAATCCGAAGCAGGCTCCAGGCTCCCAGCTGTCAGCACAGAGCCCAACGTGGGGCTCGAACCCACAGACCGTGAGATCATGACCTGAGCTGGGTGTCAGATGCTTAACCAACTGAGCCACTCAGGTGCCCCAAATGTCATCTCTGATTAAAAAGATTAATAAAGGAGGAGGGCCTGGGTAGCTCAGTTGGTTAAGCATCTGACACCCAGCTCAGGTCATGATCTGATGGTCCGTGGGTTCCGCTGCTCGTGCTCTGTCCCTCTCTCTCTCTCAAAAATAAATAAATGTTGAAAAAAAATTTTTTTTGAAGATTAATATGGTAATGTTCTTTCTAGCATAATCATCATCAGCATTAAAAAAAAACCTACTAAACAATATCAACTTTATGAATAACGGTACAGAAAATCCTTTATGAGCCAGAGCCATAATTTTCAAAGAACTAGACATCAAAACTCTTTAGCATATTTACAATTTCTAGTTGTACAATATTTGAAATCATAAATCGTCATTCTGCCTTTAGTATATACTGACCCTATAATACTTAAATAACTCTGAAACAATATGTTATCTGTAATTAAATATTTGTTGAAAGAATCCCCAACATGAAAATTTTAAAATGTACATCTAAATGTTTGAAATAACCTTTTTCTAAAACTGCTCACTTTGTTCCTTCAACAAATGTATACTGCACATCTTGAATGTACAAGGCTCTTTGCTGAGTGCTTGGGATACAAAGTGGAATCAAACACTGACCCAAACTTACAGAGTTTATAATTTACCGGAGGAAACAAAATCACTACAGTCAACTGACCACTGTTAGGGACCACAAATGACCATTTAGGTCAGGCTAGGGAGACTAAAGAAAGCAACACTCCAGCTGAATCTTGAATCAGGAGTAGCAGAAAGGGAGAGAAAGAAAGTATGTGTTCAGAGTGAAGGGACCAGCCAGCATGAAGGCCCTGGGGAGGTAGGGCAGGACTCAGCACAGACTACATCTGGTATTTGGAGGCCTAATGTCATCCCCTTCATTTAAATCAGAATCTCTCATGAATGAACATTTTCTAATTCTAGTAACTGTAATGCTCATCTAGGCTTTTATGCTTAAATATTTCATACTCTCGGATTTATTGAGGGAAGAATGATTCCACATTTTAGTTTTCTCAAGTATTAACTTTGACTTTATAATAATTGCAAACCAGAGACTATTAATTTTGCCCTTCAAGAAGAATACCTAACCTAAACGTTAGAGGAAAGAAAATAGCTTACCAATCATGTTGTCTAAGGAGAGGTCTGGGAGTTTATTCTGTAGCACTCCTACAGGAATTCCACAGAAAGACACTGGTGAATATAAAGGTGACACACCAGAACTACTGCAAAGACATAACAATTACATGATTTCACATATTTAAAACCGACGTCACATTTCAGTAACTCAAATTACCAATTTCGGATCATGGCATTCTACCCACTTTTACAGTACCTATTCATCTTACCCACAGGCAAATTTCCCTGGCAGATTTACACAATTCCCTGATAATCTAAAGTCTGAATTCTCACTTTAAAAATATTTTCTGTAGGAAAAAAAGTCCCTGCTATTTTCATATGATTCTGGTAATCTTTTAAAAAGAGGAAACAAACCAGAAAATGATCCCGTTGATTCATTTACCTGTTCCGTGAGCTTCGGTTACAAACAGCAGACTTCAGCTCCCATATCATGACCCTGCCGTCACTCACAACGAGGGCAGCTGCATTCTCATTGACAGGACAACACACCATACTGAAGGGACGCACGGTTTTTGTCACCCTGATGGCATCGCATTGGCTTCGTAGATCATAGGTAAGTTCCTGGACAGGATCTGGATCTTAACACAGTATTGTTTTCTTTTAAATGGCAGAAAACAATCGCAACAGTATCACTACTATTTAGTTCAAATCAAACCTCAACTAAAAAGAACATCATTCCTTCACTAGGGCAGAGTCTGTCACACATGCCTTCTCCCTTTACAATTACTACTAATTTCAGAATACAAATATAATTCATTTAATGACGGTCTACGCCAAGTTTAATTTCCAAAATAAAAACTATATTCAGTATGGCTTGTTTTTTAGTATTTTTAAAAAAGAAAATAACTTTGAAAAAGGATCAACAGTGATATGATTAAGTAATGTACAGTACACTATAGAGCATCATAATTTACAGTGGTCTATATAATGAGCCCGAAAATAATGGCTCTCTACAAAAGATGTGAAAGTCACCTTTGCCTTTATGTAGTACATCACTTTACAAAACACCGCTTTCATTCTCCAGGAGAAGACTGAAAATGACAACTGAGTACCCTGGTGACTTATTAACCTATGTCATTTTACAATGGAAATTCCTAAAGCACAGGTGAAGTCAGGGAGTGTAATAACAAAGGTATTTTACTGGGTCTACTTGTGCTGAAGAAAAATTCACAAAGATAATACCTACTTGGCTCATGGATACAATTGAGAAGGAATTACAAATCATTACTTTCTTTGCTGTGTAGGACGAACACTATTGTAACACCAAGAGATGAATCTTGGGCTTGTGCTTTTTTATGCCTCATATTATGACCATATTCTATTTTTTTTTTTAAGTTTATTTATTTTGAGAGAGACAGAGACAGCATGAATGGGAGAGGGGCACAGAGAGAGAGAGAGAGAGAGAGAGAGAGAGAGAGAGACAGAGAGACAGAGAGACAGACAGAGAGAGAGACAGAGAATCCCAAGCAGGTTCTGTGTTGTCAGTGTGGAGCCCGATCCAGGGCACAACCATATTCTACTTCTCAAGGCCAGGATTACCATTAACTCTATGCCTTGGCTGGTATCTGCCACATGAAGGTTTACGAAATTCTAAAGAAAAATACATTAATATTATTCTGAGATATAAACTCACCTGGCTCCTCATTTGAAGTGGTAAAAATGCTGTTATACGATCTTCGAACACGTAAAGTTATGCAACCATTTTCATGTAGGCAAAATAAACCATCTCGTTGAAAGCAGGGTATTACCTTTAAATAGATAATATAATCATTTTTAAAAACACAATAGATTAAAGAGTATATACTGGGAAGCTCAGAACTCATATTTAGAGAATATGGGCAAAAAAAAAATAAAAGGAAAACAAAAATACACACATAATCTCCAAGCCTTAAACTAAATGAACATTCAAAAACTCCACTTATATACATAAAAAATTTGTCTTTGTCTAGGTAACTTAAACAGTTCAATACTTAGCTCCAGACCAGTCAGAAGAATTTCTAGGGTAAATCAAACCAATTGAAAGTGTAGAAAAATTGGAATATACGACAACATTGTTAATTTCTAAATAAACAGAAAAGAAAAGGTGGAACTAAGGACATTTCTACGATTATGTTTTTTCTTTCTATAACATTCATAATCAATTTTTGGGGATGTAATTTATAAATCACAGATACCTGCAGAAATGGAACTCCCGTTCGTTCTATTGCAATCACACCCACTGTTTGATTCACCTCAAGGTCAAGGATTAAAATCTCTCGAGGATAGAGTAACAACATGTGATTTCTTTTGGAAGGCAGATATGCCAACTGAAGGCAGTCATTGAGAGTTATAAATTCAGCACTGAAAAAAGTAAATGTATTTTAGGCATCAAGAAATGAGTCAAAGACTTTATTCATATCAAAAAAGCTAATAAAATACTGAATTTTGTCCTTTCCACAGAACTGTCAATGTGAATGTACAACTGTTTCCTGAAATGACCAACAGGGACTAGCATCTAAAATTATTTCTCTACTACATGCCAAAATCCAAATTTATGACAACAATATTGCATAGATTAGAGACATTTCTAAATTTCTGAGAAATTTAAAGTACGACGTCTGTAAGACGGTAGGTGACAAAACTGTACTGGCATTCATAAGAGAGTTTTATTCACTTATTTAAAAGTTTTAAATTTTGTTTACTTTACAGAGAAAGAGAGCATGAGTGAGGGGAGAGGGGCAGAGAAGGGGAAGAGAATCCCAAGCAGGCTCCATGCTCAGTGTGGAGCACAACGCAGGGCTCGATCCCACGACTCTGGGATCACAACCTGAGCCGAAATTGAGTCAGATGCTCAACCGACTAAGCCACCCAGCCGCCCCAGGAGTTTTATTTTTATTTTGCAATTAGAAGTACCAAACAGGGGCACCTGGGTGGCTCAGTCAGTTAAGCATCCGACTCTTTGGCTCAGATCATGATCTCACGGTCCATGGGCTAGGGCCCCACGTCGGGCCCCGTGCTGAGAGTGAAGCCCGCTTGGGATTCTCTCCTCTCTCCCCAGCTCGTGTGCTCTCTCTCAAATATTTAAAAAAAAAAAAAAAAAAAAAAAAAAAAGGTACCAGACAGACTGCTGAAATCAAGACTCAGCATCAAAACAAAAATAATTCAGCCAATTAGGGCCCCTGGATCAGGAGTCAATGAACTATCTGTACGGCCTTGGGCAAGTCACTTCCCCTCTGCCTTCATTCACTTTTAAGTGGTCTTAAATCTGTTTTGAAACAAAGTAGGGCATCATATTCACTTATCACAGCATTTTCTTCTGTGTAAATAAAATTAATAAAACTATATAACGATTGCAGAAGACTGTTCAAGAGACTCAAGAATCATTTTAGTCGTGACTTGCATATATTTAATCACAACTTTTCATATTAAACATATTTAAATAGGAATAAACATATAATTATGTGCTATTTTCCTTTTCTATAATGATTAAAATGTTTCAAATTAAAATAAAGTTAGGCTAGAGGACTAGAAGAGGGACAGAGCTTGCATTAAAATCCTGGCTCTGCCATTTCCTAGTTGGGCAAGCTTGAGGAACATATTTCAAACAATGTGGAACTCAATTTCCTCACTTATAAAATAGGCACCGTAATGCTGCCCAGAACTGTAGTTGGATATGTAATGATGGATGTGAACGCACCTGGAGTGGTTCTATTCGAAGGGACTAGGAATCCATTTCCCCAAATCATAACATAAAACAATTCAGACTTCAAAAGATGTATTTACAACACAGAATCAAAAAAAAAAAAAAAAAATAGAAAATTCTCTTAAGGCATTTAAGGAACAATCTTAAATTATTTCAGCACAGGGTGGGGGATAAATTAGTAAACGTAATCAGCCTATGGCTGAATACATAAAAATGATACTTATATATAAATTCAGAATATATTTGTAGAGCTATTTGTATTTTAGCACATATTTTTTCAGGTAATTAACCATAAAATCTAGAGAGAATAATTTTAGCACATTAAAAATAAGAGCCTTTTTAAAATGAATGCCAAAAAACTGCCAAAGCAATAAAAATACAAGAACAATCATAGCTCTCTAGGGAAAAAAAGGACTAAAATCTATTTCTAATGCATAAAATTAGCTACTTAAAATAAAATTTTATTCCGTTCCAATTTCTGAGATAAACAACAGGTAGCATTTACCAAATAAATGCTTGCTAAGTATCAGCCACTACATTAAGTACTTAAGTTACTGTATCTATTAATCCTTACAACGACCATCTAAAATCCTTTAGAACACTGTTTTAGAGATTGGGAGACTGAAATCTGAGCAACATTAAAGAATTTTCTGAGTCACACAGCTATACTGTTCCCTAGAATCCTGGCCCTTTACCAGTATAGGAAACATCTTCACATGTGTAAGAGAAACACACATATTTTAGCAGCTAATGAGACTGCACGGCATTTAAGTCAGGAAAATATATTTAAAATGAAAATCCAGCTTTTTCCCCCAAATTTTTAATGTACTCAACAGCCAACTTTAAAATCTTCATCTTATACTTTCAGAGATAAAAACAACTGAAGTCAAAAACTGTGATCTGTAAAAATTAGCGGGGGAGAGGTTAGCACAATGAATAGAAGTGAAGGAACCGTGTTTAATGCAGAATCTCCTCTTTGGGGAAGAGACAGAACATTCTCCTCCTGTAAATTCAAAACCAGAAATAAGAAAGGGGGAGGTAAAGGAGAAAACCAGTATAAGCACATCTTCAAAAATGATGCTGCATGAATGGATGGCAGATAAACGGTGAATAGATGAAGGTTATTAGTTTTACACTTGTAACTTACCTAGGTTTCTCTTGAGTAATTAAGATTTTTACTTTATTAAGAGCCTTCTTGGCCCCTGTGGCTGCAGCCAGCTTGTTATGAGCTGGACTGGAGTGTGGGCTGGATATGTAAACTTTTTTCCCAGGGCCCGAGGGAGGCTTGGCTGGAGAGAAGTCTGAGATGAATACAATACCCTCGCTGGTGAGTACTATATTGAGAGAAGCAAAACTCTGATTAAAGTTTAATCAAGTTTAGCACAGAGTTTTATTCCAATACAAGTCTGAAAGCAAGGTAATGGTAATTTTAGTAATATAGAACTGGCAGTGTAATGTAGTCATAACATAACTGGAATGTTCTCCAAGTTGAAGTCAAACAGGTGGTCCATTACAATTCATCGGAGGCCTCCAAGCTCAGTGTTTTAAATTAATGTTTTATATTAAAACGATACCAGACGGTTGCCGGCAGAAAAAACAAATGTTTGTTCTTCCAAATAAATTCAGTGCACGGACTTTCATTAAAAACCTTTCTTCATTATATCCGTTAACTTCAAAATCCAAAGACTTTTCAGAATATAAAATTCACAGAAGAAAAAAAAATCCCATATATAAGAGACTCTACATATCACACGTAGCTAAGTTCAAATATTTGATGTGTTATTAATTTTTTATGATTATCATGAGCTACTCAATCTAAATATATTTCCTTTTTCTTCTGGAGCATCGGACTGAACCTCAGGAAATATGAAAGAGTATTCTTTTTCTCTTTATGTCTAGAGTAAAAATAGAGTGCCAACAATGGCTTACTAAATGAATGTACAGGAAACAGAAGTATTCAAGAAGGCAGCACCACATTTACCAACACAAATTATGCCTTTTTATGACTGAAAAATAATCTCCCTCCAAAACTGGGGCCGTTACAAGGATATCTGAACAGAGAAATGTTGTCTACCCTGGCTTCCTGCAGACAGTGAGGCTGCCTTAAGCACAGAGAGCAAAGAAGTATTCAAGAGTTATGACAGCCTTAGCACATTCAATAGGAGTAAATCAAAGATGTTGGGTGAACTGAAGCTTTGAAATATACAGTGCTTTTATCAACCAAATTACAGAGATGCAGTAAGTTAGCCTGAGGCCTTATCTCCTTTTCAGATGACAGAACTCACTTTCCAAGGTCTTATTCATTCCCCATTTTTATGATGCCCTCCCTCCCCGAGTCGACCAGCTAACGCAGCCCACCCCTGCGTCCCCACGGCACCACACAAACCAGGCAGAGAGTTCGTGTAGGCACAAGATCGTATACACAGATAGAAACAGGCAAAGCCTAACCACACACTACTGGAGCTCCACGGCCACACTGCCCATTTTGGTTTCTGTTTGTACACCTTTCTCTTCCTTCTCCAACACACAAATATACACTCAGTAAGAACACACGTCGGTAGATAAAAGTCACAACTCCGAGTCATTCAAATTCAGGGAAAACATTCTTTACCGCAGCTAATTCCCTTACCTCTCCAGTTTTTGATCAAATATCAAAATGAAGTCTATTCTGACCACTTTGTCTAATCTGACAACCTGCCCATCCCACCCCCCCTTCCCCTTCATTTCCTTTACGCCTGGCATGTAGTGATAGCTCAAGAAATACCTGTCAGATACTGAATAAGGAATCTCTCCTAAATCATTTAGTTACAAAAATACATGTCTGACAACAACTCTAGTTTTTAGATCAGCAGCTCAGTGAATTATCAAAAGCGCACTGGCAAAAACAACCTCTGCAAGAAAAAATCCCCTTGGGCTTATTCTGTTCCTCACATGCGTCTGTTTATGGCACTCAAGACACACGGCATGAATTTAAACGGTTTTTTTAAAAGAGGAACTGAATTTGGCCACATACTAAATGAAACTCTTGACTCAGGTTCTTTAAATGTTCCTAGAAAAACAAATTTAATTAAGCCTGAATTAGCATAGCCCAGCAACTCCCTCTCCCTGGCTAATCTAATTCTATTTACGAATTCAACACAGTGAAGTTACAGCTCGCTGATTTAAATTTCTAACCATCAAAATACTTGCAAATGATACGGGATTATGATTTAGTGTCTGTATTAGGAGCTGCAGATATATGGACTTCTCCGCTTGGCTCAGTTGTTTTCACTTTATAGATGTACGATGCGGGTTGTGCATATTTTATGTATATAGTATTAACTATATTATGAAGAACTCATTTTCCACCAAAGACTATTACTCACAAGTTAAATGTGAGGGATCAAAAGGGTCAAAGGAAAAAGAAAGAATGTTATCTGCATAGCTCTTCTTCCACAGTTTGGTGCCGGTATCTGCGTTCCAAAGCACAATATAATTTGGTGGATGGATAGCAAGTAGTAAGTCTCGGGAAGCATCTTGATTCCACAACCACTGAACATCTGCAAAGACCGGATAAAGGCAAAATTCAGAAATCACTTCAGAACTCTTGGCTAATGTATTCTTGACATTTACTTTGTTTTGTTTTTCATAATCCTTAAAATCCCAACTTCCCTTCTCCCTATGTTGCATATATGGGTATTTATGCGAAGAATGAACAGAAAAAGTGCAATTTTATATACAAATGAGCTGTCTGGACAGTAGAACCTCAAGGTCAACATTTTCAAATTACTTCAAAGAAAATACAAGACAGTTTTCACTAGTCATTACTTAAAACTTTGTGTCTTAGACTGTGCTGGCCATGATCAAGGTCATATTCTCCTAACATTTTTGTGGAATTACTTAACAGAACTTTGCAGAGTTTCAGGTTTATTCTCACAATAATAAACAATAAACATCTAGTTCAGCACCTAGTACAAAACACTCGACAAAACATTTTTAAATGAATTTTTAAAAAATTCATTCAGTCAGGAAAGCCACTCAGTCAAAGCCTGGAATCTAAAGAATACCATATTGGTTTTAAGTCAGTAACATAAACAAACAAATGATCTATAGGCAAATGAAAATAAAATGTGGATCATCTCTATTAATAGAAAGTAAGCACTGAGGACTAATTCAAAATAGCAGTTCAGCCAAGTTTACGTCTGTTATAGCTTAGATTACAATATTGTTTATAGCAGCTTCATTTTTCTCATCATGCTTGACTGAAGTCAATGTTAAAATCAGCACAATTTACAGAAGCACAGATCAGCTGAGATTTGAGGAAACGTACAGAAATACACTGATAAGGAAAAGAAAGCTAGATTCAGGTCAATAGAACAGGCTAAACACAATCAAGCGTTAACTGGGAAGTGATGAAATTAAAGGGGGAAAAACCATTCTAAGAGTAAGTGTATTAACACAAACACTTAGCGGAGCACAGACTTTCCTCACCCTGAATAGGTTTGGCATGCTCTTGGATCTCACACTGAGCTACTCCCGCTGCTACATCCCAAACGATGATCTTTCCATTGACATCAGCAGAAGCTAAGCGCAAGGAATATGGTGAGCCAATGTTATGGTGATAATTTTCCCTGGCCCATTTAACCTAGTATCAAGAAGAAATCAAATCAAGTAAATACTTGTACTGGATGAAACTAAACACAATTTTCATAGAACATCAACCAGAACCCCAACTACAGTCTGCACTTATGTTACAAAAATATTTAGAAAGCATCAACAGGAAACTGGTTTCTGTCTCAAAAATCAGACTTATTATTTGTGATGCTTTTTAAGTTGCATTACAATCATAAGATCTAATCATGACAAGACATCTGAAATCCTAAACTGCTAAGTAGAATGGTTTTCCATATTCTCCTCTCCTAATTAAAAGGAGACAACTTAGAAAGACCAAAGCCTTGCAGAGGAAAAAATAGGAAAAAATAAAAGCAAGCAAAAAACCTCTGTCTTTTTCCTAAAATTGGGGAAAAAAATGTTAATTTTTCCTCTTTGAAAAAAAAAAAAAAGGAATGCTTCATACCTCAAGCAACATCGTAAGAGAAGAATTTTTAAAATAAAAACCACAAGAATTCTGGCACAAATCAGGTTAATCCTGAGCATTAAATACCGATGGTTAGAGACAGGAATAAAACATATGGTCTTCATTTTGCCCGAAGCCATGGCCTTCCAAGGCCACAATCTCTCCACTGTCCTAGCTCAGCATCCAGCTTGCTTTCTTCAAAGGATTTTCCAAACAACAATTGGTAATTGCTTTATTTACCCTGTTCTGACCTATATCACCAACCCATGAATTGTAAGCTCCACTGGGCAGGATCACACAGGGCTCAGTCATATTGCTATCCCCAGACCTTAACACAGGGCCAAAGATAGTGCTCAGCAAGTATGTGTTTAATAAATGAACCCAAAAGCCACAGAATCTTCCAATATATACATACATAAACATATGCATATAGATACTTGTGTGTATATATACGTAAACACACGTTTATGCCTAATGCTAAGGCAGGGAAGTATGAAACCAATTCCTACAGCATTCACAAAAAAGATGGCAACAAAACATTTCCTGAAGTTTAGTGTTGAGAAGGCTTAAAATTCTACTGTAATACATCTTTTCCTCAGGCCAGAATTTTTTTTAATAAAACGTATGTGTATAAATGTGTACAAGCATACGTGTCTGAATGTGCATTTATGTGTATATTTTTGTGTGTATACAGTCAGGACTCATTATTTGCAGATGCTGTGTGAGTTTGCCTCCTCACTGAAATTGATGCTTTTATTTAAAAAAATCAGTATTTGCAGGGCTTTCACTGTCATTCACAGACACATGCACAGGGGTGAAAATTCCCACATAAAACAAAATGTGCTTGTTTCAGCTCTCATAACGCAAACAAGCGTGTTTTTTTTTTTTTTTTAATTTATTTACTTTTTAATTTACATCCAAGTTAGTTAGCATATGTGATATAATGATTTCAGGAGCAGATTCCAGGGATTCATCCCCTCTGTATAACACCCAGTGCTCATCCCAACAAGTGTCTTCCCTAATGCCCCTTACCCGTTTAGCCCATCCCCCCTCCCACCACCCCTCCTTCAACCCTCTGTTTGTTCTCTATAGTTAAGAGTCTTTTACGTTTTGTGCTTTTTCTTGAGGATTTCATTGTTCAAATTCAAAATGGTCCCCAAGCACAGTGCCCAAGTGCTATCTAGTGGTCCCAAGCCCAAGAAGTTGTGATGTGCCTTCTGGAAAAAACACGAGATAAGCTCTGTTCAGGCATGAGCTTTAGTGCTGCTGGCTGTGCGCTCAATGTTAATGAATCAACAAAAACACATATGAAACAAGGTTATATACTGATCAGTTGATGAAAATGTTATGACAGGAGGCTCACAGGAACCTAACCTGTATTTCCTCTAGAAATAATCAACATTTCAGTATTCACCAATTTCAGCGTTTGCATCAACTTTACAGAATAAAACTATCATAGATAAGAATTGACCGTATGCATGTATTTAAGTGCTTGAATTCCATTTATGTAAATGCCAAGCAGTGTGTGTGTGTGTGTGTGTGTGTATGTGTTTAAAATCACCTAGATATATCCTAATCTAACTGCTAAAAACTAAGGATAAGGAGAAAATCTTGAAGGCAGCCAAATGAGAAAACATACATTGCATGTAAAGAAATAAAGATAAGAATTTCTCTCAGAAGTTATGTAATGCTGTGTGTTTGAGTTTGCACATACAGTGGAATATCTTTAAAGCATTATAAGAGAAAAAAACTGATGAAATACCTTTATAGACAAAAGCCAAGAGAATCATCCTATATTAGACATATACCTCAAGAACTTGAAGGAATTTCTTCAAGCAAAGGGAGTATAATACCAGAATGAAACATGGATCCACACAAAGAAGTGAAAACTCCAGAAATGCCAAAAAGATTGGGGAGTAGGTGAGAGAGAGAACCTATTTTTCCTCAAAATAAAACCCTGTACCTAACCTCAGACTTAACGGTGAAAGACTGAATGCCCTCCCCCTGGGCTCAGGAACAAGAGTATTTTCTCACCATTCCTATTCATTATAGTAGAGGTCCTAGCCAATGCAGTATGAATACGACAAGAAAAAAAATAGAAGACATAACAGATTATCAAGGAAAAAACTAAACTGTTATCTGCAGATAACATGACTATGTAAAAAGTGTCCCCAGAGCTACTAGGTCTAATGAGTTTAATAACAAGATCGCAGGATACAAGGCATCTGAATTTTTCCCTACTTCACATTATATATAAAAATTAATTCAAAATGGATTATGAATCTAAATCTAAGAGCTAAAACTTTAGAATTTCTTAGAGGAAAACAAAGGTGTAAATTTTAACAACAGAAAAAACAAGAAAAAATGGACATATTGGACATCAAAATTAAAAACTTTCATGTTTGGGTGCCTGGGTGGCTCAATCGGTTGAGTGTCCAACTTCGGTTCAGGTCATGATCCAGTTTGTTCGTGAGTTCAAGCCCTGCACTGGGCTCTGTGCTGACAGCTTAGAGCCTGGAGCTTGCTTCAGATTCTGTGTCTCCTTCTCTCTGCCCCTTCCCTGCTCATTCTCTGTCTCTCAAAAATGAATAAACGTTAAAAAAATAATAATAAAAAAAACTTTCATGTTTTATGGGACACCATCAAGAAAGTGAAAGATAACTTACAGAACGAGAGAAAATATTTACCAACCATATGTCTCCTAAGAGACTTCTATGTAGAATATATAAAGAATTCTAGTAATTCCATAAGAAGATAATACAATTTTAAAATGGGCAAAGGACTAAAATAGACACTTCTCAAAGAAGATATACAAATGGCCAATTAACACACGAAAAGATGAAAAGATGTCCAACATCATTAGTCACTAGGGAGATGCACACCAAAACCACAATGAGAACCACTTCATACCCAGGAGGATGGCTACAATCAAAAGGACAGAGAAAAACCAACATCGCTGAGGATGTAGAGAAATTGGAATCCTCATATACTGCTAATAGGAATGTAAAATGGTGCAGCCTCTTTAGAAATAGTCTGGAAGTTCCTAAACAAGTTAAACACAGAGCTCCCATATGAGTCAGCAATTCCACTCCCCAGTATGCACCCAAGAGAAATGAAAACACATGTTTGCATGAAAACTTGTACATACAGGTTCATAGCAGCATTATTCCTAATACCTAAAAAGTGGGAAATACCCATATGTCCATCAATACATGTGGTATACTCAGAGTGGAATACTCTTCAGCAATAAAAATGAACGGAGCACTGAAACGTGCTAAAACATGGATGAACCTTGAGTGAGAGGTGAAAGAAGCTAGGCACAAAAGTCCACATATTGTTATTCCTTCATTTATATGAAATGTCTAGAATAGGCAAATCTACAGAAACTATTTTACTGGATGCCTAGGGATGAGGAAACGAAAGATCAGAGGCAGCCACTAATAGGTACTGGGTTTCTATTCAGTGATGAAACTGCAGCGATGGCTACACAATTCTATGAACATATTAAAGACCATGGATATTGTACACCATAAATGGGTGAATTTTATGGTAGGAGTATCTCAATAAAGCTATGACCAAACAAACCCAAACCCCCAAACCTCTAGCTCTAATCCTCTCCCTCAAAATTTCAGGTCACTAGAATTCAAAAGTCAAGTGCACCAGGCATCTGAGACTTTGCATGCTGAAAATTTAACTCACTGATTTCATACTTACTCACCTGGTCATAGCAACATCATTCCCTTATTCAGAGAGAACTTGGAATCATTCTATAGCTTCGACTCTCCTTAAACTGACTACTATAAAGGCTATCAAGTTTTTTGTTGTTTTTTTTTTTTTGAGAAAGAAAATCCCAAGCAGGCTCCACGTTCATGTAGAGTCCCACGCGGGGCTCAATCCCACGACCCTGAGATCATAACCTGAGCTGAAATCAAGAGTCAGACACTTAAACCGACTGAGCCACCCAGGCACCCCTATCAGGTTTACTTCTTAAGCAGCTCCTGAATAGGACTCCTTCATGCCTTGGCTTAATCTTAGGCCCTTCGAATTTCCTGCTAAAATTATGGCAAAACTCTCCTAAACGATCTCCCTGCCCCATCTTGCCTTTTCTCCAAGAAATCCTGCACTGCTGCCAGAGTAAGTTTTCCCAAGATGCCAATAGGACCTTATCAACTGCCTACTTAAAAATCCTAATTCCGTGAGAACCTTGAAACACTTGCGGGACGGATGAATTTCTCTGGCTGCCTCCTCTTCGATCACCCCTTTAAGTGTATCCCCACTTTTAGCCATCTTTACACACCTACTTACCTTTGTGCCTATCCTTCCTTTTTCCTGGGGTGCCTCTTCCCCAATTCCTCATTTGCTAATGACGGCTGACCAGTCCCTAAACTGGAAAGACTTCTGTGACTCTCCCCAGATCCCAAAACTAGGTGATAGGTAGCTCCTTTGTCTTTCCACAGAGTTCACTTATCAAACCGTATCTGTGTTTTCATTGTTCCTCATTAGACAATGAATTGCTTGAGGGCTTTCATCTGTAAATGCTTAGCATATGCTAAGTGCTCAAATCTTGGCATATACTAAGTATTCTGGCAAATGGTAGAACTGGTGTTGACTATTAGCTTCAAAATCACCTAAGAGCTAGTATCTAAAAGCTCATCTAGGATTGCCATTTATACCCCGATAAATTATCATATTTAAAAGCTATTCAACATTTATACTGTTATACATACAACATTTATATATGACTTGATGAGAATCTAGCGGTATTTAAAACTTCTGAATAGACAATACGTTATAGGGTGAAAGTGGAATTTGACTTACCTTGACCACATCAGCTTTATGTTTTTCTAAAACTTGAAGAGTTTGAGCAGTATTGGAATCGATCACTACTACAAGCGAGTGACATCCATAAGCAATTAAACCTTGCCAGCCCCTAACAAAACAGTGACATGAAAACTTAAGTACAAAACAAAGACTTAAGTTCTCTCTTGCCAAGAGACATGCTAAAATAAATCGCAAATCTAATATATACTACCATTAACAAAATTATTATTTAAGCATAAAGGTCAGTATTTTACCTTATCTCATTTAAATAAAACGTCTAGCTAGCTTGAAAATGTTGACATTTGTTTTGCACTTGGATAAAAAAAAGTTTCTAAGAGACATGCGTATACAGCCGTAAGCATGTATAAGGCAACACTGGACAGACAGGAGGTTTCAGTCCTCTGGCTAACGTGCCGTACAGAATTTTGCTTTATGCCTCAGGGTTCACGGTCGGAGTTGCGGTGCTGGTTTACAGTGGAAAGGTAAAGGTGAGATGACAGGTAAGGAAACAGGCGCCTCGTCTGGCAAAGCTGTTGAATAGCTACAGGTAAGAAACAGGTATAAGACACAGAAGGAAGACACAAATTGGGGAAGAGAAAGTGGGCAGGGGAATTGATGGCGGAGGGAGACCAGCTGGCGGTCGGCGGCGAGGGAAAGAAACGAGAAGGGGATGGGGGCGAAGGTGCGGGGCGAAAGAGCAAAAAGCAAGAATTTGGGAGAAACGGGGCAACTCTGTTTGCACAGGGAGGGCTCGCCCGTGGGGCATTTACTCCTTTTATAGGAACAACAAAAACCCAGCATGAAAAGAAAGTCTCTAGCGTGAAGGCAGCCCCCCCGGCTTGGCGAGGCCAAATTAACCAGGGGGGTGAAATCTCTCGTTCTTTCCCCTTCCCCTACACACTCCTGGCCGAGCCCGGCCGCCTCGGAGCGCGGCGCCCTCACCAGTCCACCGCCGCCTTGTTGTGAGCATTGAGGGCCCCGGTGAGGGTGCGCGCAGACACCTTGAAGTTCACCGTGAAGGGCAACATCGCCTCGGCGCAACCCCGGCCCTCGGCGCCCACCGGCAACCCGGAAGCGGCGGCCGCTGCGCTTCCGTTCCAAGCAGAGTCCGGGTGGCTCCTTGAGCGCCGCCGTTTGGTTCCGTCGGATGCAAGGTCCCACCACCTTGGATTCCGCGGTTCAGCCTCCTTCAGGGTCCGGCCGCCCAGGTCCGGGCTGCCTGTCCCTGTGGGGCGGGGCTGCTTTCCATGACGTCTGTTTGCTTTGCCGTGGGGGCAGCATTGGCCTCTGTGCCCTGCTGGAAATCGTGAAAAGCAAGGGCTGAAAGCCCCACTTAGCCTTTCTTTGATCTGTTGATTTAGGACAGCTACCAAATGCCAAGCCCTGTCCTAGGCATCTGCAGTGTAGCCAAGAAGAAACCGTCCCCGCTCTCAAGAAGTTTATAGGACAAACATAGGAATAGGACTGGGATATAGGAATACAAAATGGATACAATGGATGAGATGAGGGGCGCCTGGGTGGCTCAATCGGCTCAGGTCATGATCTCGCGGTTTGTGAGTTCAAGCCTCCCGTGGGGCTCCGTGTTGACAGCTCAGAACCTGGGGCCTGCTTCGGATTTTCTGTGTCTCCTTCTCTCTCTGCCCCTTCCCTAGTCATGCTCTGTCTCTCTCTGTCTCTCAAAAATGAATAAACGTTAAAAAAAATTTTTTTTAATAAAAATAAAAAAAGAATGGATGAGATGAATGGCTCTGATATACACAATTTCTAAATATGGAGAACACTGCGCGTCTGGTCTTGAAAATATTTGAAACAATACATTACCCCTGAGGCCACCTGTCAATTTGCAGGCTTGTTGGGGTGGCTTTCATTGTGCAGTTTTTCCTCTGCGGCTCTCCTTTAAATCAAACTCCATCTCTCTCTCTCTCTCTCCTCTGTGCTCAGCACATCATCTGCACTGTTGATCAGTAAGAAGAGGTTTGTAAAGCAACTAAAGCATTTATTTGGGGTTTTAGGGATTGTAATCCATGGGACATAGGATCCACTCAAATCAAAAATATGCTCTAAATTGCCAGGGAGCTGGAGTGCACTCTTATAAAGGGGAAAACAGCAAGGTTCCATAGCTTGTTTTGAAAGAATTAAAATTGGTGCTGGCAGAGTTTACACTGATCATCTGATACACGATCGGCTATGTAGCTAACAAGTGTTGCATTCTTTTTATTTTGGCTCAAAATAGAGGGATGTATTCCCGGAGGTGGTGAAGTTGCGACTGACAAAAGTCAAAAGTTCCTGGTATTCTGAGGATTCAAACAGGAGAGGTGCCCAGGTCTTACCACTTCCATTCCACGACCTTTGCCACTCTGTTCAGAGCGACTCTCTTAACAGCCCTGACTTTAATTTTGAGTCTTTGCCATGCCCTTTACTGTAAGATTCGACATGATTTCTTTCCAGGAATAATTTTTGTCGATGTCTCTTTTTTCCCCAATGCATTCAACACAAGGTACAAAACAATTGGTCCACCTTATCGCTCTTAGAAAACAATGTTCTCAAAGATCACCTCCAATACCATCTCAGCTGTCAAAGCCAATGAACTCCTTTTTCCTTCTAGTTGCTCTCTGGCAAGTGTTGCTGCTTCCCTTCCCGCCCCACATCCTTCCCTACTGATGCTTTGGGGGGCATCCAGAGGTGCCAATACCCATAGGTCTACATTTATCACCCCCTTATTGCACATCTTTGATGTTTCCTATGACAGATGTTTCCTACTTGGCTCCCAAAATTCATTCTCCTGTTCTTTCATAGAAACAGAACCACAATTTGCATCTGAGCACATATTTCACGCCATTCAATGAATATATATCCCAGCTTCCCTGACAACTAGATCCAGCCATGAGGCTAAATTCTGGCCAATGTGATGTAAGTCAACGTATTGTGTAGTGACCTCTGAGAAACCACTCTTCTGTGTTATTTCAATATATATACTCCACGTGATTTTTATCCCTGTACGTTTCTGTCTAGCAGGGAAAGTAACACGTTTTTAGGCAACTGTAATACAGGGGAATAAATTCGTCCTCGTAGACTTAGAACTCCTTTGAGAAAGGGACCAAATTCCAATCTTTCTTTCTCTCCAATGCCAAACACTTCTCAGGCATGCAGTTGGTCCTCAATAAATGACTAAGGGAGCAGGAGCTTTAAGTGGCCATAAGCATAAGGCCAATCAGGTTTCAGGTGACAATGAGGAGTCAGTGATGGCACTCACAGACAGAGAGGTGCAGCAAGTGACCCTCTTGGAGGAAGAGGGATTCACTAGTTTAAATCTGTAAGCTACCTTGAGGACATGAATGTTGAATATTCAGGGCAAGGATGGATGACCAGCCGGGGCTGGGATAGCAATACGTCTCCCATGGTACAAAGTGTGAATTAAATATGTTAATGGGTTTCTATGGCCTTCTCTGAAGCATCTGTCTTGGCCAGTGTGGCGACAGAATATTGGACACACTGGACTATTGATCTCTTCAATAGGACAGAACCTGTGCTCCTCTCCCATGCCTGAAAAACTAATTTCACCCCATGCCCATGCCAGAAGACATCAGCTCCAAAGCGTGGTAATAGGGCCCAGAGCATCCTTCCACTGCTATATCATTTGCATCCCTGAACTAGAACAATTTTTCTTTCTTTTAAAGCTGGTGGAGATAAGAGTACAGATGACCCTTGAACAACACAAGTTTGATGCAGATTTTTTTTTTTCCAGCAGATATAGTACTATAAATGTATTTTCTCTTCCTCATGATTTTCTTAATATTTTCTTTTCTTGGGGCACCTGAGTGGTTCAGTCGGTTGAGTGTCCTACTCTTGATTTCAGCTCAGGTCATGATCCGAGGGTCCTGGGATCGAGCCCCATGTCAGGCTCCAAGCTGAGCATGGAGCCTGCTTAAGATTGTCTCTCTCAGGGCACCTAAGTGGCTCAGTTGGTTAAGGGTCTGACTTCGGCTCAGGTCATGATCTCATGGTTCGTGGGTTCGAGCCCTGCATCGGGCTCTGTGCTGACCGCTCAGAGCCTGGAGCCTGCTTTGGATTCTGTGTCTCCCTCTTTTTCTGCCCCTCCCCCACTTGTGCTCTGTGTGTGTGTCTCTCTCTCTCTCAAAAATACATGAAATGTCAAAAAAAATTTAAAAAAAGATTGTCTCTCTCTCCCTCTGCCCCTCTCCCCTGCTCATGCTCTCTTGCTCTCAAAATAATAATAACAATAACAATAATAATAATAATAAACTATTATTTTTTAAATTATTTTCTTTTCTCTGGCTTACTTTATTGTAAGAATACAGTATAGAATTCGTACAAATACACACATTTGTATTAATCAACTGTTTATGTTATTGGTAAGGCTTCTGGTCAACAGTGGGCAATTAGCAGTGAAGTTTGGGGGATCCAAAACTTATATGCAGCTTTTCAAC
The DNA here is from genome assembly GCF_023721935.1 of Panthera uncia. NCBI lineage: Eukaryota > Metazoa > Chordata > Mammalia > Carnivora > Felidae > Panthera > Panthera uncia. The sequence continues at coordinate 74,593,977 of NC_064818.1, read as the reverse complement.
TGCATAGGGGGTTGGCCCCCAAGCCCCTCATTGTTCAAGGGTCAAGTGTATATTGCTGATATCTCTGATAGCTATTCCGCTCAGGTCGGGGGAAGCAGAGAAAAGTGATGAAGATGGAAATTATAGATAACTGAACACTTACCTCATAAACTTTCCAAAGTCACATCAGAAAGAGCACTGCGGTGGCACCCGGGTGCCTCAGTCAGGGAAGCATCCAACTTGTGACTCCGGCTCAGGTCATGGTCTCACGGTTCGCGAGTTCAAGCCCCGCATCGGGCTCCGCGCTAACAGCGAGGGGCCTGCTTGGGATTCTCTCTCTCTCTCTCTCTCTCTCTCTCTCTCTCTCTCTCCTCCCTCTGCCCCCCTTTCAAAATAAATAAATAAACTTTTAAAGTAACTTTTTTGAAAGAAAGAAAAAGAAAAAGAAAGAGCACTGAGTAAATAGATCTGAGGATGGATGGAGATGTTGACGATGAAGCCAATACCTTACTGCTGACACTCATAACGTGTCAGATACAATGATCTACCTTTTACCTGTATCATCTCACTTAATCATCTCAAAGTCACAAGATTATGATCACCAGCGTCCTATGGATGACAAAATTAAGACTCACAGAGTGATTTGAAGTTACACGGCCAACAGAAAGCAGAGCCAGCATTGGAGCCTAGGTGAGTCTGATTCCAAAACTCATGCTTCTGACTACTGGCAGTACCATGCTGCCCCCCACCCCCCACCCCCATGCCACAACCCACTCCACAGCCCAGGTGCAACGAATTCTAGCTGTCTGGGAAGCACCGGATTAAGCAACAACAACACAGATTTATACAGATAGAATGCATATACCCTACAATTCATTTCTTTAACTTGCACAATTTGCCGATGTTCCCAGAGCTTTGCAACCATCACCACAATTAGTTTCAGGATGTTTTCATCGCCTCATAAAGGAAACTTGTACCCGCTAACAGTCACTCCCCATATTTCCCCAACCTGCCTGCCCCCCTTCCCATCCCTAGGCCACCACATGTCTCCATAAGCATGTCTCTTCTGGACATTTCATATAAATGGGATCATATACCACGTGGCCATTTGTACCTGACTTCTTCCTCTTGGCATCATGTTTCCAGGATTTGTTTAGGTTGAAGCATGTGTCAGTACTTTATTCCTTTGCATTCTCGAAAAACATTTCATAGTTCCAATGTACCACTTTTTATTTATCCATTCATCTGTTGATGACCAGTTGTGTTGTTTCCACTTTCCAGCTGCTATGAACATTCCTGTACGCTTTTTTGTGTGAACGTGTCTTCATTTCTCTCGTGTGTATACTGAGGAGTGGAGTTGCTGACTCGTGTCGTAACTCTATGTTTAACTTCTTGAGGAACCGAATGACTGTTTCCCAAAGAGGAAACATTCTCATCAGCAGTATAAAAATTCCAATTTCTCATCATCTTTACCAACATTGGTTATCTCTGTCTTTTTTTTTTTTAATTATTATAGTCATTCTAGATGTGAGGTGGTTTTGATTGGTATTTCCCTAATGGTTAACGCTGTTGAGCATCTTTTTATGTGCTTATTGGCTGTTTATGCATGGTCTTTGGAGAAATGTCTTTTCCCATCCTTTGCTCAGTTTTAAATTTGGTTATTTGTCTTTTTACTACCGAGTTATAAAAGTTCTTATATACACTAGACACAGTCTCTTATTAGACTTGAAAAAAAAATTCTGTTCTATGTCCTGTAGGTGACAACATAGACTCTGAGCCACTTGGTTGAGCAAATATTGCCAATAAGTTTAAGGACTGTCGCCAAGATCTTATTTCCAAAACTAAGAAAGATAGTGGTGGCCTGGTTCTGGCGTAATTGTGGAAAAAGGGAAAGGAACATAATTCTGGTTGCTAAAACAATGTGTGTAAGAACACGATACACTTCCAGGAATAATGAAATTAACTGAAGGGAAAATTTGTGGATCGTTTTTTATTTCCTTTTTTTCTCCTTTTATATTTCACCATTCGTGCAGCTGTAACTTGCGTTTTTGTTTTCACTCATCCCACTCAAAATGGCAGGATAACGAACAGCTTCAGGAACACTGTTGGCGGTCCTGCTCAATTCCTGACCTTCACACTTGGCCAAATGCCTTCTAGCACTTCTGTGTCCACAAGTCTGTGGAAACCATGCCCCGAATGTAATCCTTTGCAGATCTTTTTTAATGCCTTTCCAGTACTAATACCGGGTCCCATTTGTTGAGGTTTGAACCACGTGTTAGACAGTGAGCTGAGGACTTTCCATGTTAGCTAAGCCTTTTCCGTTCTTTAATTCTCATGCTGGATTTTCTTCTCCTGGCCCTCCTCTCCTGGGAGAGTCCTGGACAGTTATCATCAGTAATAGAAGGGCCTTTGCTGTGACCCTGGACAGATTACTTGACCTCATTAAGCTTCCTTTTTTTCCCTTCTATTATTTACAGGGAGAGGAGTAACTGTTCTTAGATGATTAAAAGCATTACCTTAGACAACATATTTTAAAAGCCCAACATAACACTTAGATTCCTAAGCACCTCACAGAGTTTGGGGAATAAATCTAGGCCTCCTGTTTTCATTGACGGCACTGGCCCATCGAAGCTGTAACACCTTGCATTTGAAGAAAGCTCTTCCCTCTTTAAGGTGCACCTGGCAAGAGACGTAGCGATAAGAATTTGGATGAAAGTGGAGTTGAATTTGCTGTCAGTCATCAGGACACCAAAACCACAGTGGCCAGCTTTAAACAAAGCCTTACAGGGTCCCCACAGTGAATACATCAGACAGTGTTTGGAAATCACAGCTCTGGACAGACCATGCTGAAGTTGGCTACAGGGGCCAAATCAACACTTTCTAAAAGGTGAGGGTGTCCTGACACAGCCAAAGACACAGGCTGTTTGAGCTGTCAGGCAAGCCCTGACCTGTGCTCCCCACCAAGAGCCATAGGTAGGGACAGCAGTCCTGTAAACCACATCCTGCCTACTGCACCGAATGCTGCTTGGGTCTCACCTCTGGTGGTCACAGGTATTGGCTTTATTATTTATTTTTTCTTAACATCTATTTACTTATTTTGAGAGAGAGAGAGAGCGAGAGAGAGCGAGCAGGGGAGGGGCAGAGAGAGAGGGAGACAGAATCCCAAGCAGGCTCGGAGCTGTCAGTGCAGAGCCTGATGCAGGACTTGGATCCATGAACTGTGAGATCATGACCTGAGCCAAAATCAAGAGTCAGACACTTAGCCCACTGAACCACCCAGCCCCCCGCCCCACCAGGGATTGGCTTCTAAATGAGGGGGGTCTACAGCCTGAATGCCTTTCAGAATGATGTTACCTAGTGTCTCTTCCAGGCCTAGATCCCTTGAGTGCTGTTCTCAGGCTGTGTCCTCACTCAAAACCTTCTCTGGACATTGGTTGCTCAGCCCCCCACCAACTATGGCACCAATATGTGCCAAGACTTTTACTGCACTTGTTTTGTTATTTTCCTTATAACATTGGTATTTTAAAGTTTATTTATTTTGAGAGACAGAGAGTTGGGGGAGGGGCAGAGAGCAAGAGCGAGAGAGAAAGCGAGAGAGCTAGAGAGAGAGAGAGAGAGAGAGAGAGAGAGAGAGAGAGAATTCCAAGCATGTTCCACACTGTCAACACGAAGCTCGATGTGGGGCTCAAACTCATGAACCATGAGATCATTACCTGAGCCAAAGTTGGATGCTTAACCAACAGAGGCACCCAGGTGCCTCTAGAACATTGATATTCTAACTTGATCATTTCTTTATTATTTAAACAAAAGCACTTGAATTCCAAACTAAACCTGTTTTGTTAGCGGTGGGTATCACCAACCCCATGTTCTAGATGAAGGAACTTGGCCTCAAACAGGATCAGTGACTTACCCAAGATCACACTTCCGGCCAGTGGCATAGGGGAACCTCCACCAGGTCTTCTCACTCCAAACCCTGGCATCTTCCAGGATACAGAGCTGCTCCACATCAAATGTAGGGATGGTTGTGAAATTCTCCAGGGGATGGAATGAGGCCTTAGCACAGTCAAAACATTTGAAAAGAAAGGCACCCAGTTATGTGGGCAAAGTCAGAAGGGGAGTGGGTGACTGGCCAAATGGGAGGGAATTCCGGGCTGACAGCCTAGACTTGGTATCTATTCAACTTTCCTCGGATTTTTCCTTAAACACCTTCTGCCCACCCCTTACTTTGTTGAGAAGGATCATCAATCTGATTATTTGGCTACTGTCCTTACTGATCTCCTTTCATGTATACATACTACAGGTACGGGGAGCTTGGGTGGCTCAGTTGGTTAAGCTTCTGACTCTTGGTTTCAGCTCAGGTCATGATCTCATGGTTCCTGACTTCAAGCCCCATGCCGGGCTCCACCCTGACAGTTTATTTGAGGTTTACTTGACTAAAGGATGTTTCTGAGAAGCGCAGTCCTGATGAAATGGATTTCTTCCAGGTAGGTCATGTGAGAGATGTGCTTCTCTTACACGGTCAGCACAGGAGGGGTGGTTGGATGCTCAGATCAGGAGTGCTTTACAGTTAGACAGTCAGGCAGGCGAGAGTTCTGGTCTGGCCCTGCCACCCTGAGCCCTGTGACTGTGGGTGATTTTAGGGCATAAAAATACTGCATGTAAGATTCTCCAATGTAATAATGGCTGTCCTGGCTATTAAGGATGAGGACCCTTGTCGCCCTTTGCCTCTCAGTGGCCCATTCTGGCCCTTTATCTCTTTCCAGCTGGTCTCCGTAATTGACCTGCCAGCATATCTCATTCTGAGGCCGCTTGGGTTCTGTCAGTGTGTGTTCATCCAGTTATTGGCTGTTTTTTGAAAGGAAGAATAAACTAGAAAGGGCTTTCTTATTTGATTTCTTCATCAATTTTATCAGTCCAAGTAAACAGTGCCTTTAACAATGTGGTCATAGAACAGCATTTCATAAACTAGATTAACCTAACAAGATTGTATCTGGTATATGACCATGATTTCCGGGGGGGGGGGGGGGAAATGATTCTATTGATTTCTTCTCTTAACGAGCTTGAACTTTGGTGGAAGTGGAGTGTGAGATGCTCTGACAGGTTTAAGGACTTTTTGATGTCGTCTGGTCTTTCACAGAATCTACTAATTGTTGCAATTAAAAATAAATGCCAGTTTTCTTCTGTGAACTTTGAATCTCTGAGTGTTATGCTTGTGTTTCTGCCCAGGGCAGATGAACGACTTATAATTCAAATCTACCCTGTAATGAAGCTTGAGTGTGGACAGGCTGAATCAAGAGGCTGAGATGACAGCAGAAAACCAAGGGGCCTCACAGCACTCAGACCTGTACCAAAAGTGTTTGTTCAGAACTATCTTGTTTTACTCTTTTGAAATATGAAGAACAATATAATTTTTAGAAATGTATCTGTAACTTTCATTTGCTAATGTTTTTATTTTTATTTACACATTTTCTCCCAGTTGTTCAAATGAAGATGTATTTTACATAGTTGTGTAATACACATACATCTTGTCAATCTTTTCCTTTGAACATTCTATCAAAATTATATTTATAATATTTATGTAGTCATCATTATCATTTGAACGATTTCACAATATTTGGTAGAGTGGATTTATTTAACTAGTCTACCCTTCCTTGCCTGATACGTAAGTTATTTCCATTTTGTTAAAATGTTTATTTTTGAGAGGAGGGAGGGGCAGAGAGAGAGGGGGACGGAGAATCTGAAGCAGGCTCTGCACGGACAGCACAGAGCCCAACGTGGGGCTCGAACTCACGAACTGCGAGATCATGACCTGAGCCGAAGTCGGATGCTCAACTGACTGAGCCCCCTATTTCCAATTTTTTAAATAATGAAGATAAAAAACTACAGTAAATATCTTTATGCTTATAGTTGGTTTTAATTCTATTATTCGCAGGAGTGAGTATAACTATCTTCGTTTTACTAAAAATTTCTAAATCATACAACAAATAAATGCTTATTGTAGAAAGCATGGAAGTTTCAGAAAAGCATAAAGACAAAAAAAATTAAGTATATGGTCACTGGTAGGATTGGCTTCTTGTAAGTGACTATGTCTTCCTTTTAAAATGCATACGTTTTATTTTTCAGAAAATTGAGATCATACTATAGGTGATATTTTTACTCTTCTCTTTCCCACTCAATAACCAGATACAATCATTTGTAAATATTTTCCCCTCAGTAACCAGATACGATCATTTGCAAATATTTTCCTAATTTAATCTGCCCTTTATTTTGTGATTTTTTTTTATAATACAGAAATTTAACAGTTTTTAATGGAATAGAATGCGCTGCCCACTGTATGCCCTTCTCATATGATAAAAGCATGTCTTTCATTGCTTGACTGCCCCATTTCCATTTGACAACGCGGTGTTCTAGATCGGTCGCGGCATCGCTGCGTCTAGGCCTGATGTCAGTCACAGAAGCTAATGAAAAGGAGCCATTTTTGAAGTCCTCAGGTGATGAGCCAGGTGCCAGCCCTGGGAGGTGCCAGCCCTCCTCCCCTCTCACCCTGCTTCTCTCAGTGGTCTGCTCAAGTTCCCAAGAGGGCTTTGGTATAGTAGGAGCTGAATCCCAGAGTCTGCACTCACTGTCTACACGGACCCTGCAGGGAGCCTGGGCTTCACAGCCTCACCTAGATGTCAGTCATTCAGCCCCACAGCTGGGAAACTGGTTCAGGTACCAAGGGACAGCCACCAGACCCACATATCTGCCTCAAGACGCACCTAGCTGGGTGCTTGCCAAACAAGCCAATTAATGACAACGTGGCGCCTTCCTCTGAAGGATGCTCTCTTGAGGGCCAAGTTAATGCTCAGGGGTTTCCAGCCAAGGAAAGTCACATCTGACTTCGCTATGTGTCACATCTGTCTCATTTGCATGAAGGGTTTCAACAGACAGTAGAGAAGGAAGACGGTCATTAATCTTCTCATGGCAGAATGTAGCAGTTATAAAAGTCAATTCTCTGCAGGATCGGGCTGAAATTTCACTTAAAACATTTTTAAAAGGGAGAACCACTAGGATTCTTGGATAATTGTAGAAAGGAGCATTCTATAAAGCTTGATGAGCTAAATAATGCGGTTTATTGAGAAGCAGTTTGGTAAATGGAAATTCGTGCTTCTGATTAGATACGTTATATATATATGTATATGTATATGTATAAAATCACAAATATAAAAAATATATATAAAATGTTTTAGCTCCGACCATAACTTGCCATGTGGTAAATGGCAGTGATATTAAAATGTTCTCATTTTAAGTCTTGCCTTTCCTAGCTGAGCGCTCTCTGGGGGCTCTGGAAGTGGGGGATGTGAGTTACTGCTGAGAGCCCGAACAGAGAGGTGAATAGAGCAACCATTATCGAAGACGTTTATGGGGTCTATGATTGAGGAACCCATCGCTTCCCTGCTTTAGTTAGCCCATAAGAACAGTCTTTACATGGTAATATGTTCGTGTCGGGGTTACACTGCCATTGCAGAATTTGCATTAGGGCTCATTAATCTACAACAGGAGGTAGTAGGTGCTTTACTATGAAATTTAATGATTCAAGGAAGTGATAATAACACAACATCAGATTTTAAACTGTAGGGGAAATTCTCCATCCCTGAACAGTACCTTTTCTTCTAAAACAGTGTTTCGGGTAGTGTAAAACATTTCCCTTATGCTCTGAAAACTGTATCCCGATGCTCACCTCCATCAAGTCTATCCTCCAGGGCAATGCTCTCCCTTGACCACTGCCCTTCTCCCCCTTCCCTCCCTCATCCATCCTCATTCAATGTCACACGTGTTCGCAAAGCATTTGCCAGGGTCGGTGCTACGGGGCCAGCTGGTGGCCATCTTACTTGTCCATCATTGCTGGGGCTACAGCAGTGAGGTGCCTCGTGGACCTCCCTGTCAACCAAGGTCATGTCTCTTGTCTCCCACTGCTGGGTCTTCGCTTACCCTGTTCCTTCTGTCTGAGACACCGAGTCCTCTTTCTTTGACTGGCTCTTCCTCCTCTCTTGAAAAATCAGATCTGGTATCTTCCTCTCGGGGAGGTCTTTCTGGAATCTCCAGATTCACCATTTTCACACTGTCGTATTTTTTCTTTTAAAGAAGGGTATTTCCTATGTTCTTCTCATTATATAAGTAGCATGTGTTCATGAGTGAAATATTGGTAAATTTTTAAAATGTATCATTGAAATATTGGTAAATACAAACACATATACAAGAGACAAAAGTTTCTATTAATCGCATCTAATGATAATATTCATATCATTTTAAAAGTTTCTTTTAATATGCCTGTTCCCTTCCCCTGACCTCTTGGGGACACATATTCATGTCTTATTCATATTATGCCTTTTTCTACCTAGCTCTCTGCCCGTCACATAGCAGCTCTCAATACATGCTTATTGAGTGGATCCAGATTCATTCACCTCTTATTGCTAGAAAAGAGAGAGAGAGAGAGAGAGAGAGAGAGAAAGAGAGAGAGACAGAGAGAGAGAAGTGAGCAAATTAAGCATTCTATTTGGGGCATTAGGAAAGAAACATAAATTCTTTCCACCAAACCAGAAGGATATAATAAAGACAAAAGAGAAATAGAGTAGAAAAAGAAAGTATAATTAATAAATCAAAGCAATCTTCTTTTGAAAAAAAAAAGTATATGGATTACTCTTTGGCAAATCTTGAAGACAAAACAGTGAAGAAAAAATACAAATAATAGAAGAACAGGACTGAATTGTAGGTATGGAAATATTAAAAAAAATTTAAGTACCATATATATGTATATATAACTTGAAAGACTAAATTAAATGGATAGTTCTGAAAAACACACATTGATACCATAGTAAATTTCTTTTCTAAATCAGAAAAGATAAATAAGAAGAAATGAATCAAAGAAGTGAGGCCTCTTCTTTAGAGCCCACTGCTGACCTGGGCTACTTGACAGGTGAGTTCTTATACAGTCAAGACATTGATAAAATCCATTATCTAGAAGCCATTTGCAAAACATATGGCCCAAGACGTAGATTTGTTAACATGTTGACTTGCAAGGAACAAAACCGACCTCGTGGCTTACCAGAAAAGAGACTGTTCCAAGAGTATCGGAAAACTAGTACACTCGCTAGAAAACAGGAAAACCAGGTTTGACTAGGAATGTGAGGAGGAGCAGCTTACCCCAAAGCATGCCAGCAATCTGCCCAGGACTGCACTGCTCCCCAGCTGGCCCCACGCCACTGCTGCTGCCACCAGCTCTAGACATCTCTCTCTCTGCCACACCCTCCGCACAGTGGACTCTGGTCCACAGCAACCACCACGAAGGACATTCTCTGACTGACGCACCCTGCTTGGTTATGCTGGGTGCCCATGCACACTTCCTCCTCTACTTACGCTTACGAATAATGGCTCCTGGCAAGTAGGTCCACTCCCTGTCATAACTCCAAGTAGAACAGCGCCCACCCACAGGGAGGGTTCATCCAAATCCCACCAGTTTCTGGACTGAATCATATGAAACTGCCATTCCTCTTGATCAACAAATGGTCGCATCTGATCATTTTCTTGTGGTTCACACTGACATTATACTCAGCTCCCGTTTCTCCAAACTAGCAGAACCCTGGGTTGCAGATGGGACAATGGCCCCTAAGACTGGTATCTCCCAAGGGCACTTCTCTCACCAAGAAGGAAGCTCCCTGAGCACAAGTTATGCCGCGTGGGCTGCCAAAATGCATCTGGTAAGACATGGAGTTTGGCACTGGCAGAAGCCTGCTGGGCCAGGAGAGCAACTCCAAGTTCAGCAAGAGGCCTGTTCCAGGGAGGGAAAAGCTCTGCTCTTCCATTATGGAACGAACCTGGCGTAGTTAACCTACTGCCGGCTTGTTATCCCCTAGTGGCTTTTTAGGTTTGGTTACTGCTGATATCAGATTGTGCCGGCGGCACCAGCGGTGTCACGGTCAACACCAGAGAGAGGAAGTTCATGTTATTGAGCCCAAACAGAGCCTCTGCTTCACGAGCAGGCTCTGGGCTGGCTGAGGAAGGAAGTCAGCTGACATCCTTAGGGCCCTTTCCCCACTACCTCCCTCTACCTCCAAGAGCCTCTGTCACAGAGGGTAACTTTTGATGAGGCACAAATATTCTCATATTCCGGGCCCAGTCGTAGATGTCTACCCATATATCTCTCTCCAATACTCCTGTGATGCCATCTCAATATTCATTAACTGATTGAGTCAACTGCATTTTCTCCCATATGCTAGCAATACAGCCTTCAACACAGAGCAAGAGGAGGCCTAGAAGATACCAGAACTGAACTTGTATGAACTCTCACATGCTGTTGCCTCCTTCCCTCATTCTTCTGCCTAGTTCTATCAGTCCTTCCGCACTTAACCAGAAGAGACACTTCTCCTGGAAGCCTTCATTGATGTCTGTTGCACATCGGGTCTTCCTAAAGCAGACGCCGTGACAGAGTTTGGCCAACGAGGTATTTATCAGAGATCAACACCTGTGTAAAGGGGTGAGCAGAAGCAGGATGAGGCCGATGTTGAGCTGTGCTGGAGACCCAACAGTGACCTAGTCCGAGGCCCATAGGTTGCCCAACATCTCAGATCCCTTCCAGGGCTGAACAGACGTTTAAAAGTAGCCCGACTCCAAGAAAAGACAGTTTTTTTTCCCAGAGGGAGGAGATGTGGGCTGTCCCCAGGTTTCGGAGATTCCACAGGGCAAAACAGAGTAGCAAGTTGCAAAGCCTGGGGCTCAGGAAGAAGAGAAAGCACACGGGGTTTCTGCTGAGCTGCAGTCACAGGCGGGGGCCCTTATACTAGGGTTTTATGAACATGATCCTTAGTTCTTGAAAAGAGCCTTCCTTCCCAAAGAGATGTGTATAATCTCTACCCTAAAACCTCAACCCAAACCGGCAAGTGGCAGACACACAAAGTTGTTCAAATGTGTACCACTCAGTTATTTCTTGACTAATCTTTGCACAGTTCAGAACAACTAGGAATATAAGGCGGAGGGCACCTGTCAAGTTTGCTCTCGGTCCAGGTCTTCCCGGCATGATCTAAGACACTCTGAATCTAAAATAGAATTGTTTCTACCAGCCTGGTTGGAGGACACTGCCGACCTCATGGTGCTCATTTGCAGCATATGGTAAGCACAGCCCACAAAATTCAAGTCAGCTTTCAGAAAATTCGACACAATTCAACCCCCCCTCTACCTGCACTGACACCAACTCTCAGTCCCTCAGAGATAACTTCTGAGCATCTTTTACGTAAAGGCTGTGCCTAGTAAATCACTATGGCCCCTCATAATGCTGACCAACAAAGCCTGGGCATAGGGCATAACTAAACACTTCCACAGTAGTGTAGGAGGGGGGGGGGGTGGCGAGAGAGAATATGAGATGTATAAGATTTAATGTAATATGCTTTATACTTTGCTGCAAACAGGAGTATGGTGGAGCGGTTAAGGATGTGGGTTTTAGAGCCTGGAAGACCTAGGTTTGACAGTCTGCTCTAGCTACCTAGAAAGTTCTGCTCCTCAGAGACCCCTCCCAGCACCGAGATGAGCCCTTCATGTTTGACTCCCATACCTGCCATGTTCCCTCCAGAGCTCCCATCACTACTGACACCATAGCGCATGTTCATCGTTTTTATTGTTCCTATCTTTATCGAGTGCCTTTCCACCCAGTTGTAAGGGAATCTATCTCTTAATTTCTTCAAGGACTAGATCAGTGACAGACATAATGCATAACTCTTTGCGGGTGGATGAATGAATAAAATTGTAAGGACAGAAACCAGCCTTATGCATCTTTCAATCTTCAGCCTCCAGTGGGCACCGATGATTTGTTGAACTCATTATGTGAGTACCTTTATAAACATATATTTCTTAATTGCCCTGCACTTCAGTTCTCTTATCTGTAAATAGGGATCAGCTTCCTCTTAAGATTGTTGTGAAGACTGAATGGGTTCATACCTGCTTAGAACATGTGGCATTTGGAAAGCTCCATAAAAGTGTTAGATGTTCTACTTATTATACATACTGTATATATTAATTATAATACGGTTTCAACATTATCAAAATGACATGTTAGTTGATGTTACTCTCATGGGATATACCTAAAATTAATCCATTTTCTGCCTCACGCATTTTGACACGTAGATAGAAGCACCCAATGACGGCCAGCCTGGTGTGGAGCCAGGAGTCAGGAGGACCTATAGCGCCTCTAGGACCCCTCACCCTCAAAGCCTAGCATGGGATCCCCACTGTGTGGTCCTTGTTGATGAGGAAGATTCCACAAAGGACGCTCTAAGTAACAAGCATCGCCTTCAGATTTTCTTTTCTAGTTCACTCCGTCTGAGGAAAAAAGAATCAACCTAGTGTGTCAAGACCTCTGAGGCCGAGAGGATGAGCCGGGATAACATTACAGCCTGAGGTTAGCATGACAGGATACTGGTGCAAGGGCTCAAGATGAGGGGCAGTGCTATGGTCTGTTTGCTTATGTGCCCCCCTCATCCATATGTTGGAAACTTAACCCCCAATGTGATGGTATTAGTAGTAGGTGGGTCCCTTGGGAGGTGATCTGGTCATGAGGGTGGACGCTTCATCAGTGGGATTGTACCTTATAAAAAAGACCTCAGAGAGCTAGCTTCCCCCCTCTGCCATGTTGAACACACAGCAAGAAATCTACAACTCAGAAGAAGGCCTTCAACTCACCTCACCAAGCTGGCACCCTGACCTCAGAGTTCCCACCCAGAACTGGAGGAATAAATCCTGTTGTTTATAAGCCACCTGGTCTCTGGTATTTTGTTACAGCTGTGTCAACAGGCAGGAAGTAAAAGGGAGGGGAGGCAGTCCACACAGTGAGCATGCGCATGGGCTTCCTCAGTCACTGATTAGGTACGCGACCTTGGGCCCATCTGCGCCTCTGATTCCTCATCTATAGAAATGAAATAATGATAGTGCCCAAAGAATAGGGCTACCATGAAGATTAAAGGGGATGATGTATGTGAAGTATTTAGGATGGTGTCGGGCATGTTGTAAGCTTTCAATAAATGTTGTTTTCCCACTGCTCAAAGGCCTAAAAGCCTGGCTGAGGAAACCAGACACAAACTTAAGTGGGCTTCAAAAAATGATTAAAAAAAAAAAAAAACCAACTCTGTATATAGATCCCAAACAATGGACTGGAATTATACTCACCAAATTCACAGTCGTACTCGGTCTGGGAAGAAGGAATGGGAAAGGAAGCCTCAATGTTATCCATCACCATTTATTTTTCTGATCAAAGGAAAAGATCTGAACTAGTACTTAGAAAATTCTAAATGGTGGTATGTGAGTGCTTGTTGTATTATCCTGCATACTTTCTGATACCTGTATGAAAAAAAAAATCTTTAGAAGCAATAAGAGAGAGAAAGGGCAAACTCTCCCATGTGTCTTCTAGGGCATTCCACCCTCATGACCTAAGCACCTCCCAAAGGTTCTGCCCCCTAATACCATCACACTGGAGGTTAAGATTTCAATATAAGAATTTTGGAGAAGCACAAACATTCCATCCACAACAGACAGAGAGGTGGGACTTGAAGAATTGAAAAAGAAAGATATTTGCACTGAAATGCCAACCTAGAAAGGAAAATGAGTTATTTGAACTTCTGGCTGGTTATCATTAGCTAAATATATGACTGCCTAGCTATGTATTTTTCCTGTGTTCTTTTCTAATAGCACTCAGACTTGATTCAGCTATCTACCCCTTCCCAAATAATCCTAATAAGTCAGGATAAACTGCCTTTACCACCTTTGGGTCTAGGCATGTGCCTGATTGGTCCAAGTGGGGTTCCTTCCTCCTCACCAGGAGGTAGTTAGGAAGGAGCATGTGATATGCTTCTGGTTAATGAAATATGATAATTTTTTTGCTGGAAATTTCTGGTAACATTCTTCTTTGCTCCTCTGAAAGGAGCTCCTCTGAAAGGCTTCCAGAAGCTGCTCTCTCTTTGTCCTGTGGATATGAACAGGGAGAACATAGCCTGGTTGTTGCTAGAAGCCACCTTATCATGAGGAGGAAAGACAGCTTTAGGACGCAGTTGACTATAAACAGCAGAGCAGAATCACAGAGAGAGCCTGGGTCTCAATTATATTATGAGCCTGATTACGTCAACCCACCCAAAGCCCACCCATCTTTGGATTTCCTCTCACGTAAACAATAGATCTCTAGTTTAATCCAGTTTGAGTTGATTTTCTGTTACTGCAGCCTAATGCACTCAAATTGACATGTGTTTGACCTTGGAAAGAAGACACACTTCAAAAGTTAAACTATAGCATAAAATACTGGTACAAGCAGCTCCTGAAAGCATTCTTTGAAAAGAGCCAATGAGCAGTCCACACTCTGCTAGAATGGCGTGAAATGCAGAAAGCACACTGCCTCCTACCTGGAAGCATCCGGCTCCTGTGAAGGCAGTGTGTGCTTCTATAGTATTTGGGTTTGGCAGACCCTCTTCTGACCAGTGTTATAGCCACTCGGCTATACTGTGGACACTTAGCTTTGAGTTGCACCATTGATATTTTTTAAGACCTTGTTCTATTTTTTTCTTTTTCCAGTGCTATCTCAACAGGCAGAGCGGGGTGGCAGTCACTTACGTTGAGAAACACTTTCATTTATATTCATGATTAATTTGTGGGGAACCAGCTAAAGGACAGCAACAGCTGTTGCCTGGGAAACAAGAGTCTTCTTGGCATTTTTTGAGAAACGTTGGGTCTTTGATGCTTCACAAAATACTCAACTTAATCTAATCTAAGAGCTGAGCAACCAGGGAAACCCTGCCCACCCATGCTAGAATGCAGAACTCCAGAGCCAAGAGTCATTGTTGACTTTGAACTCTGCCCAAATGTTTTCAAACTAGCTGAAGGAGAAATTCATACTCTTTTCTTACAAAGTTAGGTCCACTTTGTAATAAATTCTGCACTTACAGACAATAACTGAAAGCAGCAAATTCTGAGAAATTCCAGACAGTTGGGACTCTCCGCCTGCTGGGCTGTTGGTGACTTTCTCTCTAATATTCTTCTTTTTCAGACCTGCACAGAGAGGGTGTCTTTTCACCCAGAGATGTTAGGATTATGTACCCCTGAGGGACTCCCAGTTTTTTCTGAGGGTAACCGCATATTGCAACAAAAGTGAATTCCAAGGGTAACGTAACAGTAGGTTTAATAAAATACTAAAAACCATGCCACCCAACAGTGTACAAGGATTCTAATTCTCTACACTTTCACCAATATTTGCTGTCTTTTTTTTCTTTTGAGAATAGCCATCGTAACAAGTGTGAGAATGATAACTCACTGTGGTTTTGATTTGCAATTCCCTGATGATTAGTGACATTGAGCATCTTTTCATGTACTTGCTGGCCATTTCTAAGTCCTGTTTGGAGAAATGTCTGTTCAAGTCCTTAGCCCATTTTAAAAATTGAGTTATTAGGGGTTTTTTTTGTTGTTGTTGTTACTGAGTTGTAGGACTTCCTCATATTTTGGGAACTAAACACTTACCAGATAGTTGGTTTACAAATATTTCCTGCCATCCTGTTGGTAGACTTTGCACTCTGTTGGTTGTTTCCTTTGCTGTGCAGAAGCTTTTTAGTTCAATGTAGTCCCGAGTGAGACTGTTTTTGCTTTGGTGTCATATCCATGAGATCGTTGACAAGACCAGTGTCATGAGGATTATACCCCGTTTTCTTCCAGGAATTTTATAGTTTCAGGCCTTATGTTTAAGTCTTTAATGAATGTTGGTGTGCAAGATGGTTTGGTGTTGATCTGGCTGCGTTTTAGGGACGAGAGACGCAAAAAAACTTCCATGCTGTTCTGCCATCTTAGCCCCTTCCTGTTGTCTCAAGTCTTTAACCAATTTTGAATTGAGTTTTATGTATGGTGTAGGATAAGTGTCCAGTTTCATTCTTTGCAAAAGGGAATATCCAGTTGTCCCGAAACTATTTATTGAAGAGACTCTTTTCCCCGTTGTGCACGCTTAGCACCCTCGTCAAAGATTGGTTGGTCATTTATGCAGGGATTGATTTCTGGGCTCTTTGTTCTGTTCCACTGGCAGATGTGTCTGTCTTTATGCCAGTGTCATACTGTTTTTACTTACTGTAGATTTGTAACATACTTTGAAATCAGGAAAGGTGACACCTCCAACTTTGTTCTTCTTTCTCGAGACAGATTTGGCTTTTCGGGGTCTTTTGTGGTTTCATATGGATTTTAGAATTTCTATTTCTGAAAAAAAAAAAGCCATAGGGGTTTTAAAAGGGATTGCACTGAGTCTATAAATCACTTTGAGCGGTATGGACATTTCAACAATATTAATTCTCCCCATCCACGAACAGAGGATGCCTTTCCATTTGTTTGTGTCTTTAACTTCTTTCAGCAATGTTTTGTAGTCTGCAGTATACACACCTTTCATGTCTTCAGTTAAATTCATTCCTGAGTATTGTATTCTTTTTGGTGCTATTTTAAACAGAAATATTTTCCTAATTTCCTTTTCAGGTGGTTCATTGTTACTATAGAGAAACAGAAGTAATTTTTGTGTGCTGCTTTTGTATCCTGCAACTATAGAATCCACAGGAGGACAAATCCTTCATGAGTCCACTTATATGAAGCATCTAAAGTAGTCAAACCAAGGTAGTCAAAGAATAAAATGGTGGTTGCTGGGGCCTCCGTATGGGGAAACGGGGAGCTGCCGGTCAATGGGCATACATTTTAGTTGTACAAGATGAATAGTTCAAAAGTTCTTCTGTACAACACTGTGCCCGTAGTTAACAATACTGTACTGCATGCGTGAAGATTTTCTAACAAGGTAGATCTCATGTTAGATGTTCTTACAATAATTAAATCAAACAAAATAAAGACGACCATGCCATCCCAAATAAGCATGAAGAGTATTTGGATCAAATAAAAAAAAACGCTCCAAGTGAGGGTTTTTAGTTGTAAGTGACAAAAAGAGAATTCTTTGGCTGAAAGAATCCAAGGAAGGAAATATCCAAATGGTAGGAAGGAGCGGGGTGCAGGGGGCATCTACGACATTGGAATAAGAAAGTCAGGTACTGACTAGACTGGACTCTCCCTGGGTCTTTGTTCTCTGCTTCTCTCTGTGTGTTGGCTTTTTTCTCTCATTGTGGCCTGTTTTCCACCAAATGGCTGACGAGATGGCTGTCAACAGATTTTGAGCTGTATTTCATTGCTTCTCATTGCTGTTCCCCAATTCCAGAACAACTCATGGAGAAGAACACTGATTCACCCACTTTGGTCAGGTGCCTGTTAGAGCCACTTCGGGCCCAGGGAAGCTAGGCTGCGTAATAACAAAAAATGCTGTATAGCTGTGTAGAGGAGGGCACATTTTTTAAAAAAAAGTTTATTTATTTTGAAATAAAGAGAGCAAGCAGGGAAAGGGCAGAGGGAGAGGGAGAACGAGAATCAAGCGGGCTCCATGCTCAGTGCCGAGCCCAACACGGGGCTCGATCCCACGACCACGAGATCATGACTTGAGCCGGAACCGAGAGTTGGACATTCAACCTACTGAGCCGTCCAGGCACCCCTGGGACGCATTTCTGGAAATAGAAGGCATTCCGTCAAAAATCCCTGAAAGGTCCGCCACTCTACAGGGCCCCAGCCACCTAAGAGGATCGGAATCTTCCAACAACAGAGCTGGAAGTCACTGTGAGGATGAAGTCGTCCGGGTAACCAGGGGTCAGACCAACCAGGAGCCTTCTCAAAAGTCACAGAGAAAATCAGAGGCAAGAAGCATTGAGTGTGGTTCTCTTCAAAAGAATCATACTTCTCAGCTTCTCATAAACCCGCAACAGTGTGCGGTAGATTGTTGGTGCTGTTTAAAAAGGAATTGAGGATTCCCTCCTTCGTCTATGTTAGAAGGCAGGAGAGGGCGGCGGGACAACTGTCAGGAGGCATGCACTGTTCTCCGTGCTTCAGGTACCTCGTGTCATTGGATCTTCAGAGCACCCATGCCTAGGCCTCCCCATTTTACAGATGCGGAAAGTGAGGATCGGTAAAACAAGGTAACTTGCCTAAGGTCTCCCAGTGGGGAAGGGGTAGTGCTTGCTGGCAGACACCAGGTTAGAGACCCTCTCTGTGGACCCCGCTGTGTGTAAAGTGTGGGAATGGATGGAGGTGACTGAGAATCTTCTCGGCCCCGATGTGGTGAAAACAGACTCCTTTCTGCCACCCCTGGGATAGATTCCTACTTTATCTCTGGGGGATATTTACAGATTAGGAGTAATTGCCCCCTGTCTTTCCTACCTGCCCCACCAGGAAAGACAGCAGGCTTGTCCAGGAGATAAAAACTCAGATTTCCTCATCCCTTGCCCAGGAATCTGGAAGCCACCATCAGCCCTAGACCATGGAATCGGCCTGAGACGACTCTAACCAAGCCCACCACATTGCCTGGACCTTGAGGTCAGCAGCACCTATACAAACCATAGTTTGGAAAGTTATATGTATTTTTTTTCTCTTTGATAATAACCAGGACATATTTTTTTCAGAGAGAGAGACAGAGAGAGACAGAGACAGAGCATGGCCAGGGGAGGGGCAGAGACAGAGAGGGAGACACAGAATCTGAAGCAGGCTCCAGGCTCTGAGCTGGCAGCACAGAGCCCCACGCGGGGCTCGAACTTACAGACTGCGAGATCATGACCTGAGCCAAAGTCGGATGCTCAACTGACTGAGCCACCCAGGCGCCCTGGGACTATTATTATTTTTTTAGGTATTTGACTTTCAACCATAAGCACATCACAATGACAGTAGTGGGTTGTCCATGCTGGGCCTTATTACAGTGGCTTACAAATTATATTAAAGTATTTATTTATTCCCTTAATAGTCTCCAGGGTTGCTAATTCCCTTCATAACGTCACCTTGTGCCAAAGCTGACAAAGCTAATGAAATTATCCTCCCTCTTTCCCCCTCCCCCAAAGCAATCATATCTTATAATCATATCTCAGAAACTCTTCGCACAAAGTCATTTGAAGTACTTTCGGGGACCGTATTATAAAGATGGATTTGTGCTGTGAGTGTGGAATTCAATTTATATGTTTTCAGCTGGTTGTCCAAGTACAAGAAGGCTTTCCTAGTGTTTAAGGGAGCCTTTTGTCTCCAGAAATAAGCACTAATGCGATGTGACACGGACAGCCCTGGAGCTCTGCCTCGTCCCTCTGGCATGAGCACCCAGTGGGGGAGAGAGGCTCTGGTATCACTGAGAATCACGAAGGGCCACTTTTCTCAGACAGACTGCGTGACTCTCCAGGGAACTGCAGGAATGGCCAGGCTGTGCATTCTCTTTGTCAAGGCGCTTAGATTCCTGATCTAGAACATTCTCTTCGGTGTGGTTCTGGATTCTGATTGTCGGGCCGCTTGAAAACGAAGAATGTTTGGAATTGAGATTTAGGAGAAAGGCTGGCCAGGATTAGAGCTCTCCCCTACTAATCTTACTGCGATTCCTGGGGCTGTTATTATTATTACTGCAATCTTCGGTAGAAATTTGCCAACTGTTTATAGTTATTTTATGCAGAAAAACAAGAGCAGGGGCGCCTGGGTGGCACAGTCG
Source organism: Panthera uncia (assembly GCF_023721935.1). NCBI lineage: Eukaryota > Metazoa > Chordata > Mammalia > Carnivora > Felidae > Panthera > Panthera uncia. The sequence continues at coordinate 74,574,419 of NC_064818.1, read as the reverse complement.
GTTAAGCGTCCGACTTCAGCCAGGTCACGATCTCGCGGTCCGTGAGTTCGAGCCCCACGTCAGGCTCTGGGCTGATGGCTCGGAGCCTGGAGCCTGTTTCCGATTCTGTGTCTCCCTCTCTCTCTGCCCCTCCCCCGTTCATGCTCTGTCTCTCTCTGTCCCAAAAATAAATAAAAAACGTTGAAAAAAAATTAAAAAAAAAAAAAAAAGAAAAACAAGAGCAGACTGAGTATTGCTAAAGCACATTCAAAAATTGCTGATAACTAAAGAAAGACCCAGTCTATTGAGGAAGTACACAACCTGATTGTAGAAGTTGAAATGATTAGATGATATAGAAGTTGAAATGATAGAAATGATTAACTCATTTAATCCTTACAACCACCTGGGTAGACAGGTATTACCATTATTCTCATTTTTACAGATGAGGAAACTAAGGCACAGAGACTTAAAAAAAAAAAAAAACAGAGTCAGTTACTCAACCTCTGTTAATTTTGCCCAGTCAATACCCACACCTGCTTCTGGCCACAGGACTCCATTTATCCTCGGGGAGCCGCCTCCCCATCCCCCCACTCTCGAGCGCACAATTTGCTCGAGGTTTGCTAACTCCCTGTGCCCCATCCCCCCACCAAGGGACACGGGTCTAGGCCAATCAGCACATTCCATGCCCCTGACCACAATGTCCGGTTCAGGGATGACCACGGACAGTCAAACTGGAAACTTCCATGCAATGTTAAGAAAGGAGAACTTCCCTCTGCGCTCCCCAAAGCCGAGAGGAGGTAAGCGGGGAGCCGCAGGAGGCAACTGGAGGCTGGGGCCACCCAAAGCCAGGCAGAACTGCAGGTGGAGAGAGATGGGCCAGATGATCTGTGAGGCCCTGCATCCAGCCACTCCCAAGGCCTGCGCTGGATTCGTCCCACTCTTGTTTTTGTTTTTTACTTCATTTTGTTTTCAAAGATCATTGCAAGGTTGCATAACCATTGCCACCAATTCCAGAAAGTGTCCGTCGTCCCGAAAAGAAACTCACTAGCCGTCACTCCCCGTGCTCTGTGCCCACCAGACTCTGCAGCCGGCATCGGGGCCCTGGCTGCCCCGGGTTCAAAACAGAAGTGACACCTTCCAAGAGGTGGAAGGCGACGGAGCGGCTGTGACCTGTGGGCTCCCACGATGACTGGGACATTGCCACCCCCTGTGGTCTATGCAAGATTGTCATTGAATCCCCCCGATTCAGAGCCTTTCCCACAAAAAGGGAAATCACTGATGGGCTCAGGGTCCCCTGTGACGAGGCTCCTGCTTCTGGGCGTGCAGATTGCATACCGTTTGCATCGACATAGAACTTGCCTCCTCTTTGACTTTTGTTTCTGCTTAAACTCCATTTGCACAAAACTTACTAGTAGAATCGACTTGACTGAGAAGCTGAGTTGGGGGAGATAAGGGAGGGAAGATACACACAGCTCCAAAATGAACAACAACCTTCCCTGCTCTCACCACGGCCACCACCATTCTCAGAGACTCCTCAGGTTTTCCTTTCACTTGGGGCAGCCCCATGCCACCCACTGACTACTCTCCCTACGCACATTCCTCTCCCTGTCTCTCTCTCTGCCTTCGGTTCCTCGGCATCCCCTGCCCCTCCCCAAAGAGCCCAAAGAGACTAATTCAGCTGCTCTTGAAGAAAAGCTTACCTCCCATTTTGTTCCTCAGGCACCTGACCTCAGGGTCCCATGTTCTTCCCCGAAGAGCATCTTCCTGTTTGCCCCAACAGCAGTTCCCTTCCAAAGACCCACACACCGCATAGCTGTTGGGCAGGGTCACATCATGACTTTGGTGGGCCCCATGCACTTTATCTTCCTGGGCCACTTCCTCCATAAATATAAATAATATAAATATAAATATAAATATAAATATAAATATAAATATAAATAAAAGGTTATATTTATGACCGCATTGGTATAAGAAAAATATAATTCCAGCTGGGTTCTATTAATTAAAAAAAAATCGATCTGAAGAGAAATAAGACTTGTTCATGGGTCCCCAAAAAGTATCCTGGGCCCTGGGTGCCAGTCCGGTGGTTCCTGCTGCCTAAGTTGACCCTGCTGTTAAAACAATATGTTCTTTTCATCCTGCTTCGTGTCCGAGTGAGGTCGGATCTCCCATCAGTGAAGAGGGGCTCCCAATACTGAGACGTCCCTCACAGAGTGACTTCTTGGTGCTCAGTGCCCGCATGCACGCAGGCTGGGGCCATGGTGAGTCTCCGTCTGCCGTGCGTCTTCTGTTCCCAGCAAGGAGACAGTACAGGGTCTGGCTCCCCTGTGCTGATGGAGGAAACCATTAGAAAGCTCAGTGGGCACCCTGCACTCCCCAGCAAAGTCCTCGCTGAGGTTATCAGAGGAAGAAGGACCAAATTACGGCAGAAGTGGGAAGGCGCGGAAGGGGGTGTGTGAGCTTATTGGGACGTGGTGGGCAAGCCGCCAAGCATGGCTTCATTTAATTTGCACGAGTGTCTGAAAGGTGGTCAGACATAAATATGTGTAGGGCCTTTTACGGTGTCCTGGAACTATGCTGAGCACACTAATTAGTTTATTCAATATTTATAGTCAATAAGAAGTAGGCATTATTTTTGTTTCTATCTTACAGGTGAGGATGTTGACGTTCAGAAAGAGTGAAGTAAAGATTTATAAGCACAGTCAGGGGTAGAGGCAAAGCCCAGGACTGGGTTTCAGGGAACATTCCAGGACCAGGAATGGCTCATGTTCTCTTAGCATATCACTGTCTGGAGAAGATTTTGACACAGAGGGACCATCAGCTGGAGCATGGGCCATCACGTCTGACCAAGGGTTCACACATTCTAGTCCTGGGCTCATGGGCTATGCAGTACCCATGTCCCCGGTTGGGGCTTAGGTTAGATTTGGGGAGAGATGGGGTTGTGTCAGAGAGGTCAAGCTATGTGTTATTTTGGAAACTCCCTATGTCATGAGTTTCAAGAATCTTTTAATATGATCAACATGTACCTTTTTGATTATCAAATCAGGTACCAAAGAGGCAGGCTTCCAGTAGAACTACACGGCACCTCCAAATATTTATAGGCAAAGTCTTATGTATTTTTCTTTTAAAGGGTCCATTCCCAAGAAACCTGACTTGCCTTCAGTGCCTTCCAAATACAGCCGCCTATTCAACCATCACATGCCTCTGTCCAAGGCCTAGTAACAATAGCATAGCTCATCACCATTGATGCCCTATTACTGCTGTTTATTGAATGCCTCAAATGCATTAAATGCTTTACATGTCATGTCCCTTCTAGTCTTTGTAACTGCCTTGGGAGAGAGGGATATTTTTTACCCACATACACATGAGAACACAAGCTCAGAAAGGTTGAATAACTTATAAGGCTACATAGTTAGTATGTGGCAAAGCCACATTCAAATCAGTCTGACTCTAAATCTGGAGCTCATGACCACCAGTATATTCTTCCAGACCCAAAGGGAAAGGCTTCAAATTTCCTGACTTTGGGTGCTATTTCAGGTACCATGACTGTCTGAGGCTGAACCCACTCAGATTTGTACATCAAATTTTACTGTAAGACGTACTACCTTGGTGCTCCTCAAAGAGGGTCGGTTTTACCTTCCAGAAAATATCCAACAATGTCCAGAGATACATTTGGCTGTCACAAACGGGGGCGGGGAAGAGGAGGAGGTCTACCAGCATCTATCACATCTATCAGGTAGAGGCCAGGGATGCTGCTAAACATCTCACGGCACACAGGACAGGCCCACAACAAAGAATTATCCAGCCCCAAATATCAACAGTGCCGAGGCTGAGAACCCCCGCGCTATATAAGCTACCACTGGATTCTAAGTCAAAACGGGAAAAAGTCATACCATTTTCTCCCTCTTGATGCAGTGTGTTATTTGCCAGGGATGCAAATTACGGTCTTCGTACCAGCCCCTGGGTGCCAACTCTGAAATGAATGGCTTCTCAAGGGTCCCACTGGGTAGGGAGACCAGATATTTTATCGTACAAACCAGACGCTGACTGCAAACGGAGACATGATTCCACGAGAACAAGCCTAAACCTGGATGAACAACCCAGGTTGAGTTCACTGGCAAACACGTGCTCATGGCAGAGGCTAGTGCAGTGGTAAAGATGAAAGCCTGCCATGTAAATCTTGGCAATGACTTCAAACCCTTCCAACTTCAAGGCACGTTTTTCTTGCAAGAGCCATATGGACACCTTAGATTCCCAAAGGCTGTTCCTGGGTTCCTCTGTCCTCCACACGAGTGATACCTAGCTAGCTCCATCTGTTGGTATCAGGCAGAGCTGAAAAGACTTTCTCGACAGCTAGTTTTCGTGCTATTTCTAAGAGCTCATCATTGGAACTTTGGCAAGTTGAGGATCTCCTGTAGTTCATTTTACCTTGGCAAGCAACCCGTGAGGGAGATCATGTGTCATGGTCATTTTTTCTCTTTTTTTTTTTTATTTTTTAATTTTTTTTTTTTTTTTTTTGAAAGAGAGAGAGAGAGACAGGGTGCAAGCGGGGGAGGAGCAGAGAGAGAGGGAGTCGCAGAATCTGAAGCAGGCTCCAGGCTCTGAGCTGTCAGCACAGAGCCCGATGTGGGGCTCGAACTCAAGAACTGTAAAATCATGATCTGAGCAGAAGTCGGACACTTAACCGACTGAGCCACCCGGTCGCCCCTCATTGTTAAGAAGTGTCAACCGAGACATGGAGAAGCTGGTGCCTCTGGGGAGCAAAGCAGGTTGGTAGATCTAGGGTCTGTGTTTCTAAGGCATTCAAGCCCAGGGACTGTTTCTGTCATAAGACAGGAGTCATGTGATGTCACATTCTTAATATACCCCCACGGGTATAACTAGACTTCACCCCTGTCAAGCCACCATAATTGTTAATGGGATACCAATAAAGGTGCATCCTGAGCCGTGGAAGAATCCAAGGTGGTCAAAATCTTCTGGGTGTGCCGTCTGCACTTTACCCCCCTTTCTTGCACTCACGAGACTTTATCAGAGTGAGAGTGAGTGAAAGTAATTTCATTATATGAATAACCTTGGATACGCCCTATTCTCTTAAAAGTCGTGCATCCTGAGACGTTAGTTAGTAGCGGTAGTAACCTGTGAGCCATCTCACAATCCACCACGACTCACCCGTGTGCTGGGCACCCTGCCTGAGAGAGGAGCTCCCGTCCACAGTGCCCCGTCTCTGGGGAAATGAACAGAGACACCAAAACACCATCACTAGTTTTGTTCTTAGGATGGTTTTTCTTGATTTCTCTTCCGAACTCAAAATCAAATCCCTGGCTAAAGCTCATGGGTTTTAGGAGATACTCAGACAGTAGAGAGGTCTAAGGCGTCTGGCCATGTGGAGACTAACGACGGAAGGGTGGCCTGGCAGACGGAACATACTAGTGAAACATACAGAGGCTACAACTTAGGGGTGAGGCCTTATGAAAAGACGTGAGCTCTCCCCCAAAAATAAAAGATTAAAGACAACCAGAAGAGGAAGGTGGATGATCCTGGCTCATTGGAGAGTTTGTAACAGAGTTTTCTCCTTCACCGCGTTCCATTTTTCCTTGCCACAGACCCTAAGTCCTTCCTTCCACCCCCCCGCCCCCGCCAATGAAATACACTCCCTTCTGTTTGCAGATGGCAGATGTGACAGTGCAGTGAGCTGTGGGCTGTAATCCAATCTGATGGGCACCCTGATCTGTGAGTGGAGGCCAGAAATAGCTGGGGCGGAAATGCGAACCTTGGAGTTGAGGTGGCCTCTAGGGGCGCTAGAGAGGCCCCGGAGGATTCTGGAGGGCGGGCTTGCAAATTAGTCTTCCTCTAGCCTCCCATTCTCCAGGCAACTCTTGTCTCCTTTTTACCCGCCGCCCTTCTCCCTCATCGCAGGCTACCCTCTCCTTCAAGTTCAGAGCGCAGCTGTAGCACTGTAGGAGTCCCTCTAAACTGACTTCCGTTTGGGGTTTATGGGGAGAAGTGTCTGTCTCCACAGGACCCGCTGCTCAGCTGAGGCAAGGAAGCTGAGAGAAGGAACGGGCCCTGGGACATCAGCCAGTCGGGCCTCAGCTTGCAGAAATTGAAAGCACATCCTATCACAAGCACCATGAATGTGCGTCGGATATGAATATTCCTCTACATCTGTGCACATAAGAAATGTCACAGTGTTCTTATTTTTCTAAATCAACTTTAATCGGCTCTGAGCTCCCCCCAGCCAAAGTGGCAGGAAATTCAGTCTTGGTTATGGAATCGGAACCCCTTTTCCCTTCCTCTGAGTTGTACCCAGGCCTTGAAGATACGGCAGAGTCCAGAACATTCAGCAAACGCTCCTCTGGTCTTTGGCTCATATTCCTTATTCAAAGAGTGCAATGGGATGCCCTGGAAATTGGTAGCTTCCTCGGCAGGCATCGCATGTAGACATTTGCTGGGGTGGGGAGGCTCATTCCTGACTCAATCCCATGGGAAGTTCTGCCAAAGCCCCACCCACAGCCCCAATCCCAGTGCTCCAGCTGGGAACAGGACTTGGGTTGCTCTTACCCATGCAATCCTCAAAAGCCCCCAGCTCCTCGTAGAGCCCGGTGAAGCTCTAAGTGACTTCATTCCCTCTGTGGCTTCACCGTCCCCCAAGTGCTTAAATTTCACCCACCCCTTCCCTTGTCTGCAACCATCTAGCATGATTTCTCTGTGAGCCCAGACTTTTGTAAACGAGCAACATGCTGGCAGTGTCGGTTCCTTCTGAGGTCTGTGAGGGAGAATCTTCCAGAACTTTCTTCTTGCTTCTGGTGGATTGCTGGTGATGTTTAGGTTCTTGGCTTCTGCTGTAATCACCCTGGTCTCTGCTTTCATCTTTACATGGTACTCTTCTGGTGTGCATTCCTGTCTCCAAATTTCCCCCTTTTATAAGGACATCAGTCACATTGGATTCGGGGCTCAACATACTCCAGAATGACGTCATCTGATTATTAATTAACTAAGTACAGTTGCAATGGCCCTGTTTCCAAATAAAGTCACTTTCTCAGGTACTAGGAGTTAGGGCTCCAACATTTTTTGGGGGGTGGGGTGCAACTGAATCGATAACAGTCACCAATTTGCCTCAATTTGTCGGAGACTCTCCTGGTTTCAAAGCTGAACGTTCCTTGTCCCAGAAGCGTCCTGAGTCCGGGAAAAACCTGGTGACAATTGGTCACCCTAGTTGCGGACGATGCTGAAATAGTAAGAAAAAGTGTCCAGTACTTATTTTCTGCTGCCTGTATTTCTCAGGACACCACGAGGAAAGGTTGGCTAAGTGGCAGACAAATTTGGGTGCTCCTAGGTTCATTGGATGAATGTCACATAACTCGACACGAAGCCTTCACCAAGTGTTGATGGAAATGGAAAGGTGATGAGCCCAGAGGAGTGGGCTTCGGGACCAGTGTGGGCCGCAAAGGAGGAGATGGAGGCTAGAGTCGGGTGAGAGGAGTCATTCTTGGAAAGGAAGGGTGTGAGGGAGGGCTAAGGTGAGGCAGCTGAGATGCTGGGTTGCGTACACTTAAGGCCCCGCTTCTCTAAGGGCGGGAAATCCTCAGCTGTTGAGAGAGAGCCATCGTGCCCAGGAAGCTCAGCGTCCAGCTGTTCTAATGGCTGCCATGTTTTCAGGTTGCTTTCACTTCCGAAGAGTGGGAACAACTTCAATTCTCTCACAAATTGAAGATAATGACTATAGTGTGTTTAGAAGGTTATATTTATTTTATTTTTAAACATTTTTTAATGTTAGTTTATTTTTGAGAGAGAGAGAGAGAGAGAGAGAGAGACAGCATGAGCAGGGGAGGGGCAGAGAGAGAGGGAGACACAGAATCTGAAGCAGGCTCCAGGCTCTGAGCTGTCAGCACAGAGCCCGACGCGGGGCTTGAACTTATGAACCACGAGATCATGACCTGAGCCGAAGTTGGACGCTTAACTGACTGAGCCGCCCAGGTGCCCCTAGAAGGTCATATTTAAATCATGCTTATGACACAACTGTTTTGCAGAGTGGCTGGGTACAAGTCTCCACCAGGACACATCTCAGTGAAAGCAGGGAGAACTGAACTTCCCGTAGACAACCCATTCGAGTGGCTGTAAAGAGAAGGGTCCCCCTGCCTCTGCCGTGATCAGCTGTTGCTGCTGTTTACAAGTTAGGTTTCAGGAAGCTTATGCAAATGCCTCCCACAGGATCCTTGTGTTATTTGACAAGATCTTTTTTTTTTTCCAAGATATGAAATTTATTGTCAAATTGGTTTCCATACAACACCCAGTGCTCATCCCAAAAGGTGCCCTCCTCAATACCCATCCCCCACCCCCCCTCCCTCCCACCCCCCATCAACCCTCAGTTTGTTCTCAGTTTTTAACAGTCTCTTATGCTTTAGCTCTCTCCCACTCTAACCTCTTTTTTTTTTTCCTTCCCCTCCCCCATGGGTTTCTGTTAAGTTTCTCAGGATCCACATAAGAGTGAAAACATATGGTATCTGTCTTTCTCTGTATGGCTTATTTCACTTAGCATCACACTCTCCAGTTCCATCCACGTTGCTACAAAGGGCCATATTTCATTATTTCTCATTGCCACGTAGTATTCCATTGTGTATATAAACCACAATTTCTTTATCCATTCATCAGTTGATGGACATTTAGGCTCTTTCCATAATTTGGCTATTGTTGAGAGTGCTGCTATAAACATTGGGGTACAAGTGCTCCTATCCATCAATACTCCTGTATCCCTTGGATAAATTCCTAACAGTGCTATTGCTGGGTCATAGGGTAGGTCTATTTTTAATTTTCTGAGGAACCTCCACACTGCTTTCCAGAGCGGCTGCACCAATTTGCATTCCCACCAACAGTGCAAGAGGGTTCCCGTTTCTCCACATCCTCACCAGCATCTATAGTCTCCTGATTTGTTCATTTTGGCCACTCTGACTGGCGTGAGGTGGTATCTGAGTGTGGTTTTGATTTGTATTTCCCTGATAAGGAGCGACGTTGAGCATCTTTTCATGTGCCTGTTGGCCATCCGGATGTCTTCTTTAGAGAAGTGTCTATTCATGTTTTCTGCCCATTTCTTCACTGGGTTCTTTGTTTTTCGGGTGTGGAGTCTGGTGAGCTCTTTATAGATTTTGGATACTAGCCCTTTGTCCGATATGTCATTTGCAAATATCTTTTCCCATTCCGTTGGTTGCCTTTTAGTTTTGTTGGTTGTTTCCTTTGCTGTGCAGAAGCTTTTTATCTTCATAGGGTCCCAGTAATTCATTTTTGCTTTTAATTCCCTTGCCTTTGGAGATGTGTCGAGTAAGAGATTGCTACGGCTGAGGTCAGAGAGGTCTTTTCCTGCTTTCTCCTCTAGGGTTTTGATGATTTCCTGTCTCACATTCAGGTCCTTTATCCATTTTGAGTTTATTTTTGTGAATGGTGTGAGAAAGTGGTCTAGTTTCAACCTTCTGCATGTTGCTGTCCAGTTCTCCCAGCACCATTTGTTAAAGAGACTGTCTTTTTTCCATTGGATGTTCTTTCCTGCTTTGTCAAAGATGAGTTGGCCATACGTTTGTGGGTCTAGTTCTGGGGTTTCTATTCTATTCCATTGGTCTATGTGTCTGTTTTTGTGCCAATACCATGCTGTCTTGATGATGACAGCTTTGTAGTAGAGGCTAAAGTCTGGGATTGTGATGCCTCCTGCTTTGGTCTTCTTCTTCAAAATTACTTTGGCTATTTGGGGCCTCTTGTGGTTCCATATGAATTTTAGGATTGCTTATTCTAGTTTCGAGAAGAATGCTGGTGCAATTTTGATTGGGATTGCATTGAATGTGTAGATAGCTTTGGGTAATATTGACATTTTGACAATATTTATTCTTCCAATCCATGAGCAGGGAATGTCTCAATCAGGAGGAAATAGAAAGCTTGAACAGACCCATAACCAGCAAAGAAATTGAATTGGTTATCAAAAATCTCCCAACAAATAAGAGTCCAGGACCAGATGGCTTCCCAGGGGAGTTCTACCAGACGTTTAAAGCAGAGATAATACCTATCCTTCTCAAGCTATTCCAAGAAATAGAAAGGGAAGGAAAACTTCCAGACTAATTCTATGAAGCCAGTATTACTTTGGTTCCTAAACCAGACAGAGACCCAGCAAAAAAAGAGAACTACAGGCCAATATCCCTGATGAATATGGATGCAAAAATTCTCAATAAGATACTAGCAAATCGAATTCAACAGCATATAAAAAGAATTATTCACCATGATCAAGTGGGATTCATTCCTGGGATGCAGGGCTGGTTCAACATTCGCAAATCAATCAACGTGATACATCACATTAATAAAAAAAAAAAAGAGAAGAACCATATGATCCTGTCAATCGATGCAGAAAAGGCCTTTGATAAAATCCAGCACCCTTTCTTAATAAAAACCCTTGAGAAAGTCGGGATAGAAGGAACATACTTAAAGATCATAAAAGCCATTTATGAAAAGCCCACAGCTAACATCATCCTCAACGGGGAAAAACTGAGAGCTTTTTCCCTGAGATCAGGAACACGACAGGGATGCCCACTCTCACTGCTGTTGTTTAATATAGTGTTGGAAGTTCTAGCATCAGCAATCAGACAACACAAGGAAATCAAAGGCATCAAAATTGGCAAAGATGAAGTCAAGCTTTCGCTTTTTGCAGATGACATGATATTATACATGGAAAATCCGATAGACTCCACCAAAAGTCTGCTAGAACTGATACATGAATTCAGCAAAGTCGCAGGATACAAAATCAATGTACAGAAATCAGTTGCATTCTTATACACTAATAATGAAGCAACAGAAAGACAAATAAAGAAACTGATCCCATTCACAATTGCACCAAGAAGCATAAAATACCTAGGAATAAATCTAACCAAAGATGTAAAAGATCTGTATGCTGAAAACTATAGAAAGCTTATGAAGGTAATTGAAGAAGATATAAAGAAATGGAAAGACAAGATCTTGAAATAATCCCCTCAAAGCAAGTTTTCTGATTACTGATCCAGCTAACAGAGAAATAAAAATAAACTCGTTTCATAAACACCGCTACCGAGGGGATGCAAAAATGTTGTGAGCACAGAAATAATTTCAGGAAAGAAAAAAAAGATGTGATTTTGACAAACTATGGCAACTGCTCTTGTTAAATAAACATTCTCCTTTCATAAGACCAGAGATAAATCATAGTTTAGGTGAGCCACAGTTGATTAAAGCAGCATATTTTCTTGTTTTCAGTCTATCGATAACACTATTCTCAAGCAACTATTAGGTACAGAGTAAGATTTTTAGAGGTTCCAGATACTTTGCCCAGAGTGGATTTTTCCTCCATTACCCAGAAACTTATGCCACTGTCCATATTACTAATAGCCCAGTCCTAAAAGACAGCCTCCCTGGTTTAATGAAAACATCATCTAGATTGGTCTGTGGTGATCAACAAACCTATTTTATAGATGGAAAGACTGGGGTACTCAATGCCTTGTAGAAGTATGATTAGAGAACCGGAAGAAGAAAAGTTGTCTCTGATCTCAGCCTTAGAGGATAGGAGGTGCTGTATGTAAATTTCTATAGAACAGGTGAATAGTATAATAATACTTGAAAATACTCTGGGATGAGTTTAGGAAGTAGAGTAGATACACAGACTTCACTTGATTTTGTTTTGGAGAATATGGTATTTTTCTTTGCATTAAAAAATTATTTTTAATCTTTATTTATTTTTGAGAGAGAGACAGAGTGTGAGCAGGAGAGGGGCAGAGAGAGAGGGAGACACAGAATCCAAAGCAGGCTCCAGGCTCTGAGCTGTCAGCACAGAGCCTGATGTGAGGCTTGAACTCACTGACCGTGAGATCATGACCTGAGCCAAAGTCAGCCGCTTAACCGACAGAGCCACCCAGGCGCCCCAGAATATGGTATTTTTCATAAAAAATTATATCACTTATTTTAACATGGATTGGGCTTATGGTTGTTTTAAAATGAATCAATCATTTTTTAAAAATTTCTTAGTTTTCATTTCTAACATGATAAATATTGATATACAACCCACAAAAGCAAACACTCCTTGCAGTCTTCAGTCTTTTTTATGAGTGCAAAAGGATGCTGACACCAACAAATTTGAGAACAACCTTCAAAAGAATGGGTCATCCAACTTTCATTATGTTCCAGGAGCTGACTCGAATCCATCACCCAAGTAAGTTACTGCACTAATTCTCAAATGTCAAATAAAAAAGAAAGAATAAAATTAAAAGTTCAACATTCATTTTTTTTAAAGTAGAAAACTAGGATAGGAGAGAATGTTATTACCTGATAAAGAGTCTGCCTAATATAGGCATAAATATACCTAAAGTGTGGGGCATTTCATATATTCCCTTTGAAGTAAGAATAACACCTGTGTTGCTTCAAGCACTGCTTCTACTCAACATTGCATAAAAGGTTTTAGGTCAGTGCAGTAAGGAAAACTGGAAAAGGAAAGGAAAATAAATAAAATGTATAAGGACTACAAAGGCAGAAGCAAAGTTGCCATTATTCACAGATAAAATTTCTGTTGACATCACATTCTAAGTGGATGTACAGAAAAGTAACTAGAACAAAAAAGACAACTCTATATTGTTGTTGGACAGAAAATTGCTCTGAAAAAATCCATAGCATTCTTAAGTCTGGACTGTGACATGCAGAAGAATGAAACTGGACCACTTTCTTATACCCATACACAAAAATAAATTCAAAATGGATGAAAGACCTAAATGTGAGACAGGAAACCATCACATCCTACAGGAGAACACAATCTCTTTGACCCAGGCTGCAGCAGCTTCTTACTTGACATGGCTCTGGATGTAAAGAAAATAAAAGCAAAAATGAACTACTGGGATCTCATTCAGATAAAAAGCTTCTGCACACTGAAGGAAACAATCAACAAAACTAAAAGGCAACCGATGGAATGGGAGAAGATATTTGCAAATGATATATTGGATAAAAGGTTAGTATCCAAAATCTATAAAGATCTTACCAAACTCAACACCCAAAAAACAAATAATGCAGTGAAGAAATGGGCAGAAGACACGAATAGACACTTTTCCAAAGAAAAGAGCCACATCCAGATGGCTAATAGACACAATGAAAAGATGCTCAACATCACTCATCAGGGAAAAACAAATCAGAACCACAAGGAGATATCACTTCACACCTGTCAGAATGGCTCACATTAACAACTCAGGAAACAACAGATATCGGCGAGGATGCAGAGAAAGGGGAACCCTTTTGCACTGTTGGTGGGAATGCAAATGGGTGCAGCCACTCTGGAAAACAGTATGGAGGTTCCTCAACAAATTAAAAATAGAACTACTCTACAACCCAGCAATTGCACTACTAGGTATTTATCCAAAGGATACAGGAGCGCTGATTCGAAGTGGCACATGCACCCCAATGTTTATAGCAGCACTATCAACAATAGCCAAAGTACGGAAAGAGTTCAATTGTCCATCCACTGATGACTGGATAAAGAAGATGTGATATATGTATATATATACATACATACATACATACATACATACATACATACATACAATGGAATACTACTCAGCAATGACAAAGAATGAAATCTTGCCATTTGCAACTATGTGGATGGAACAGAGTGTATTATGCTAAGCGAAATAAGTCAGTCAGAGAAAGACAGATATCATATGGTTTCACTCATGTGGAATTTGAAAAACACAACAGATGAGCATACAGGAAAGGAAGCAAAAATAATATAAAAACAGGGAGGGGGACAAAACATAAGAGACTCTTAAATACAGAGAACAGACTGAGGGTTGCTGGAGGGGTGGTGGGTGGAGGGATGGGTTAAATGGGTGATGGGCATTAAGGAGGGCACTTTTCAGGGTGAGCATTGGGTGTCATATGTAAGAGATGAATCACTGGGTTCTATTCCTGAAGTCAAGACTACACTGTATGTTAACTAACTTGGATTTAAATAAAAAAAATAAAAAACTTTCACAAATAAAACCTTTACAAAAAATGGTTGGAATGATAATTCAAAAAACTCTACTATAAGATGTAGGAGATCTCAATATTAGTTTATAGATGGGAAGATCCGACATCATAAAGAAGACATATCACTTTATTATTTTAATGATAGTCTAATGAAAGTCCTAATGACGTTTTTGCACACAATATGACAAGGATGAAGAAACACTAAGACCAATTTGGAAAACGTGGCCATACGCGTGGTAAGGGAAAAATTTGGAACGGGGAGCAAAACTTGCCTTAGCAGGCAACAAAGCTTAGCCATACGGGCATGGTAACTAAGCCAGGGCAGCACTGGTCTGCGGATGAACACAAAGGCTGATGGTACACCTCAGGCAGCCTGAAACCATAACCACATATGTGTGTGAGCTTGGTACATGACAGAGGTGGCTGAAAAATCAGCATGGAAAGAATGGACCAAACAACTAGTGATTCTGGGATAATGAGATGTCTTCATTTTGAAAGAAGATAATATTAGGTCATTATTTCTGGCCATATGCGAAAATAATTTCCATTGTGTAAAAGACACAGCTGTGCAAAGCAAAACTGTAAAACTTCTCAAAAAAAAGGCATCGGCAAATACCATTAAGATAGTGGCGTAGGGACAGATTTTTTTTAATGATAGGAAAAGTGTAAGTCGCAGATAACAAGTTCGATGAAGTTGTCTAATCAAAATGATAAATTCTCATGCCAAGAGGCAAGACAAAACATGAAGAGGTAAAAGCAGATTTCACAATGCATGTAATTGACAAAATATCAGTGACTAGAATATATATATAATTCCTAGTGAAAAGGGCAAATCTAATAGAAAGATGGGGAACATAATATGAACAGGCAATTTCCAGAGGAAGAAAACTTCATGGTCAATAAATATATTAAAATATTCTCAACCTCTCACAAAAATATGCAAATTTCAAAATGAAACTGTAATGAAATACTATCCCACACATCATTAGGACAATTTATAAGCCTGTTCATACCAAGTGTTGGTGAAGATGTAGAGAAATAGACACTCTGCACCATTGGTGGCGTGAGTGCTAATCATTAGAAGTGACCACACCAGAGAGCAATTGGACATCTCCTGGTACATTCTCCTCCAGAGAAGTTCACATTTGCACACAAGTTATATGTGCATGGGTGTTCACCACAACTCTGTGATTCATAGCATATAAGTGGAAACCATCCCACAGTAGAGGACTGAACAAATAATGTAAGGTCTATTAATCAAATGGAAATCTAAAGTGGATCTACATGGTACCAAAATGGGGGCATTTGAAATGTAAATTAAAATCAAATGAGGTACTGCTTCAAACCCATCAGGATGGCTATTACAAAAAACAAACAAACCAAAAAACAGGGGCACCTGGGTGGCTCTGTCAGTTAAGTATCCAACTCTTGGTTTCGGCTCAGGTCATGATCTCATGGTTCATGAGTTCAAGCCCCACATCGGACTTCACGCTGACAGTGTGGAGCCTGCTTGGGATTCTCTCTCTCTCTCTCTCTCTCTCTCTCTCTCTCTGTCCCTCCCCTGCTCTCTCTCTCTCTCAAAATAAACTTAAAAAACAAAAACAAAAACAAAACCAGAAAATAAATGTTGACTAAGATGTAGAGAAGTTACAACCCTTGTGCATTGCTAGTGGGAATGTGAAATAGTACAGCTGTATGGAAAACAATATGGTGGTACTTCAAAAATTAAATATAGAATTACCATCCGATCAATCAATTCCACTTCTAGGTATATGCTCATAAGAAGTGAAAGCAGAGAGTTGAATGGATATCTGTACATCCATGTTCAAAGGTGGAGACAGTCCAAATGTCCATCAACAGGTGAATGAATAAACAAAATGTGGTACGTGCATACAATGTAAGGGATGAAATTCTCACACGGGTGACAACATTTTGAACACATTATGCTAAGTGAAATAAGTCACACCAAAAAGTATTGTATGCTTCCACCTATAGGAATTATAAAGAAGGATGAAATTCATAGAGACAGGAAGTGGAACAGAAGCTATAAGGGGTTGGGAGGAGGGGAGAATGGGGAATTATTTAACAGGGACAGGGCTGCAGTTTGGATGATAAAACTATTCTGTAGATGGTTGGTGGTGATGGTTGAACAACAACAGCGTGAATGTACTTTCTGCCACTAAAGATACTTAAAGTGGTAAATTATATGGAATATCTATTTTACCATAATAAAAAAAGCTAATGAAGGGATTTTAGGATCATGAGTGCTGCATTGAGGATGTGAGTGTTGGTGTGAGCTTTGTAGATCTAATGGGGAATTAACATTCTCCTCGCACCTACCTGGGTGGATGGAGAACCGGGGCACTGGGCTCAAGGTCTTTCCCAAAAGCCAGAGGAGCAGGAGGAGGCAGACTCAGGGTGGACAGAGAGGTCAGAAAGGCTCAGGTATTCGGCTAGTTGGAAAGCATGAAAAGGCAGAAATTTCTGGTTGAGAGGGAATCCCTGGGCTGACACAGAATCAGGCAGCTGTGAATGAGCCATTTGGACTTGAAGTCTGGGCTCCCAGGAAGAGCCTCTTCTTCTGGTCTGTGGATCTTTGGTGCTTATTAGGATGGAGTAAGTGGGGAAAAAGGAGGCAAAAGAAAGAGAAAAGAGATAGGTGTTGAGGTCTTGTATGCTCATTCAGGACCCAGGGGTGGAAGGAGAAAGGGTGAATTGTGAAAAGAGAGCTTGTGCAGGCAGAGGGCAAGGAAGGGGTGAGACCGACTTGAGAGACTGTCTTATGCAGTTGTAAGACGTACAGTGGAAAAAGAGAGGGATTTGGAGCCATGCACACCTGGGTCTGAATTCACATCCCGCCATTCACAGTCAGTGTAACCTTACTGAGCCTCAGTTTCCATATTCATATGTAGGAAAAACATTTTTTTGCCACTTAATTTTACAGAAAGACACAGTTCTAGTTAACCTTGCTTCCATGTAACTCAGAAAAATAAATCTGATTATTTAATCAAAGATCTTCTGCGGAACATTGTGCTTGCCTTTTATTTTTTAAAAATTGTTTGTCTTTCGGCATCTACTCTAATTATTCAACATAGCCTTCTTTTTAGTAAAGTCACTAAAGTGTCCTTTTGAAACACAAAAGAGTTGTCTAACGTCCGAAAACCCTAAGGGAAGAGTGTTCTCCACCCCAGATTTTGATCTACATGTCTCTTCTATTCGGTTTTACTTAATTGAAAGATTGTTTCATACATTTTCTCTTTTCCTCATATCTCTTTTCATTCTTTCTAGTCTCATTTCAGAGCGCACTCAACCATTTCTGCTTCCTAAAGAGATGCTATTCTGTTG
This sequence comes from Panthera uncia, assembly GCF_023721935.1. Taxonomy (NCBI): domain Eukaryota; kingdom Metazoa; phylum Chordata; class Mammalia; order Carnivora; family Felidae; genus Panthera; species Panthera uncia. The sequence continues at coordinate 74,557,088 of NC_064818.1, read as the reverse complement.
GTAATCGAGAAAGCTCCAGGTGCAATGCCGTAATCTAATTTCAGGATATTATGAAGAGCATTTAATTCACATAATTGTGTTTGATTAGAAAAGAATGGCTAAATCATGGATTGAATCAACTGGGGTACAACAATTTCAGGGCTTGTTATTAAGAATTTAAATATTATTGGGCAATTGCTTGTGGCTGTTTGAAGTGTCTGTTTTCACTTACAACAATGAATCTCCCTGGTAAAACCTTCTGTAGGGTAGCCTTTTATACTGAATGGGGGACTGGCATGTTTTATTTGATATAACCACCCTAATGTCTCAGATGGTTTTCCTCTATTTTCATTTTAAGATTGGAGACATCAAAGCACGAGGCTTAAATGATCTGCCCCAAACTCATTAGTAGTAGGTGGCTTCTTCATTTGTCTTCAGGTTGAGTCTCCTGCTGTCATTGTCACATGAAAGCCAACACCACATATTCCATGTTGCCCCTGAATTTGTTTTCCCATTTGTCTTCAAAAAATCTGAGAATTAAGCTATATTGTATCCCAGAAACATGGTATGATTGGTTGTTGTTCAACAATCTCTACAGAAAAAGGAAGGTGAGGGATGCTTCTATTGAATATTGATAACTCACCTAAAGTTGTGGTCTTTAAATTATGCCCCATTATAATTCATTCCAATTGGTTCTGAATATTATGGAGGGCACCAATATTATTATTATAAATTATTATCTGTATTGTGAAATCAATAGCCCTTATTATTTGTATTCTTTTGGAATTGTTGTAAATTGGGGTTTCTCAATCTCCGCACTATTTATACACTGAGATCTTTCTTTGTGGAGGGGCTGTTCCGAGCACTGAAGGATGTTTAGCAACACTCCTGGCCTCTACCTACTAGTTGCCAATAGCACCCCATCTCCTCAGTTGTGACAACCAAAGATGTCTCCAGGCATCACGAGATACTCCCAGGGCAAAGTCATTCTTAGTTGAGAACCGATGCTGTTAATGATACAAGCAACAAAAATATTTTATTCTCTTAAACTATTGAATCCTCTAAACCCAGGAAGCATTATTAATTACTTAGAAGCACATTTTTCTTTTGATTCTTGTAACATCAGTAGAAGTCGACTGAGAACTTGTCCCAGAAGAGAGAGAAGCCAAAATCTAGTTAATTCAAACATAACCCCTGGGACCAGGCAATTAAAGGTATTCTTAACTGGATGTCTTACCAAAGTCAATACATACTAGAGTTTCATCCATCTTAACTACAGAACATGTTTTCATCTAGTAACATTCCTTTTACAGGTCTTGGAAGTGGGGACTGAGAAAACAAATCAGGGTCAACATCTTCGGCTATATAATAAAGGTGTTTGATACACATCAGCCTGATTCCTCTGCACATTTGATCATTCTACCTATTTTCCTTTGTATCATTTGAAAAGCAATAATCGTTTATGATGGAGAAAAAGGAGGTAGGGCTCTGGATAAAAAGGCATAAATAGGAAAGGGAGGACAAAAGAGTTCAACTTACTTCTCAGCGCTGTCCAGCACTCAGCTGTACCCTCCCCATCACTGGGTGTATGCAATCACGGTCGAAGTGTGGGAAGCGGGAAGAGAACAGGCCGGACAGATCTGGTTGAGAAAGCTCCATGGCTTGAACATTAACTCCACTGAGGCCCATTCTATCTGTAAAATGACATAAAAGTCAGAGATAACCGTTTACAGAAACCCTGACTTATGCTAAATAGTCAGCAAATGGCAGCTTTGTTTCTAATTTCTGTAGGGGCTCTTGTCACTGCTGGAGAGTTGGGCTGCTTCGCTTGCCGATTCTATGCATGACTCCGTCCTGATGGATACCCAGGAATCGTGGCTATTTAGGATCTGCTTCAAAATGGCTTTATCCATCACCATAAAACAAACATTTCACAATACCCATTAGATGCATATTCGTATTAACTTTTCCCTGAAACCATCTTTTGCTGTTTCATGGATTAAGAAAAAGAATGAGCAAGAAAAATAATGGTCAGGGGCTCCATTCGCTGAATCCTGGTTTATGGCAGCAATAAAAGCAGTGTGTTACCCAACCATAGGCATGTCTATTTTTAAGTGAGCTAAGCTTCCCTTGCGTTATGCAGACCTGCATGGAAATGTGGACTTAAGTGTCTGAAAGTATCCTGGGGCTCTGTTATGCTGGCTCAGCTTCCCAGGCACATGAAGCTGGCTGGAAGAGAGTGAGGAACCGCAGGCAAGGACAGAGCACCCTTCTCCTCTTGCTGGAGTGCTTTCCCTCTGTACAACCCCGCAGGAGTGAGAAGGGGCGCCAGATGCCAAAACAAGAGACACCAACACAACAGTGTTGACCACAACCCAGGTCTTACTTAGTCATTCATCAAAATATTTGCTATTTCAAACTATTTTTGTTCCAAAGAGCATACTTCATCAGTGAGTCTCTCTAGCCTGCTGGGACAGGAGATAGGCTAGTAATTTTCAATTCCTGTCGCAGTTAGAGAGCCCTATCTGTACACAGAATTTCCCAGGGAACACCGATCTGGAAGGTAAGTGAGAGGAAGGCCCCTATGGTTAAAATTGGGGTGAAGAACAGGACTTTTAAAGCCTGTCCATCCCGTGGATCACCCTGCACAGCTCTTTCTAGAGGCCTGGAGGCATCCGCTTGAACCTCTATGGCTCCCAGAATCCAGATTGACAACCAGTGGACACAGCCTTTTCAAATCTCTTTGACAAACAGTCTGGATTGAAGTCTTGCACTGAAGAAACAGCCTTTTCAAATCTCTTTGTTTTAGTAGCCTTCTTTGACCACGTTCATTTGCACACAGTGACCTCGCAAGCCCCTCTTGTACCAATAGACGATAAGAAATCATCTTCTTGATGGTTTCTTCCCTGCCAACCAGGTCTTTAGAGCCAACTGAGTATAAAACAATCCCTGTTCTTTACGCAAAGAGTCTTTTAATGATATTTAATAAGAGAAGAGTTTTACTTTATGTTGCCCCTGATGCCTTTCCCTGTACCATTATTTTCAAAACAGAAGGTTGTAGACACAGTAGCTACCAGCATTTATAGAAGGAACATCAGGAAATAATTGTTCAATTGCCGTTGCCAAGGTTTTAACTGTCTGGAGACAAGCCACTGGAAGTAGAGATCTGAGTGGGAATAATGGTTCTGCCATCTTTGGGAAGCTGGGGGCCGCTCTCGTGGATCCTCGGCTGATCCTGCTTAGGTGTTGAAGTGCCTGAGACAGAGTCTGGTGCACGGCGGATGCTCACATACACCGGCTGAAAAAGAACCATCCCACAGCCCCCAAAGCACCCTGGCTTGATAATGCTCTCCAGTACACTGCTGAAATTTAATTCCAACTTGGCATCACCAGATTTTGCCGACTAACTCTTTTCCCCTCTCTTCTGGCATCCATCCCCCCCGCCGCCGCCCCGCCAGAAAACAAGAAAGTACTATGAGAGAGGATCCATTTGAATGTTTCATTTTCTTCTAGTAGGACAGCTTCTTTTTTTTAGACCGTGTAGTACTGGAAGCAACGGCCACAAGGAGATGCTGAAACCGATTAGTGAGATGACATGAGGCAAGACGAAAAACACGCAGATTTAATTGAAGAAAGTTGCAGTATAAAATCAGGCTGCCAGCCTTTAAAGTTGTAATTAATTCTAGGAGAAAGGAAGCCTCATCAAACCACTTCCGCAGCATCCGCGGTAGAGTGCTTGCACAACCATCTGACTCATTCAAGCCTTCATTCCTTCCAGGTGCCCCCTTGGACATCATTTTCTGACCTGTGACAGAGTCTCTTCCCTGGATGACAACTTTAGGACTCCATGGCTGCAGAGAAGCTTTTTCCCTCTGGAGGTGTTTTTTTTTTTTTTTTTTTTTTTTTTAGCACTCTCTGTTTGAACAACGCCGTGTCATAAATTCTGCCAAAAGACGTGAAATGTGATAGTGGACACGATCGGGCTGGTAACTAGCATCCCAGGTCTCTCTGGGGTCAGAATCAATGGCTTTGGTGGAAATGATGGAAAAACAAAGTGTCGACCAGGGAGCTAATGATATCAAAGCTTCCAGTCAGGGCAAGCATGAGCCCACCTGCCGATGAGATAGCGGGCATTCAATAGACTCACTGAACACGGAAGAAGATCTGGAGGGGAAGGTAAGGATTTGAGCAGAGGCGGAAAATTCTTCCCATAGCCCCCAAATCTCTCCCAACCCAGCCGCTCTGGTGCCTGAAATCTCTCCATTACGCATTCCTACTGCAACTGATTTCTCCAGGTATTGTTTTAAAAAGGTACAGACTCCACGAAGGCACCTCCATATCCCAGGGTGAGTTAATCAGATGCCTTTCCTCACTGGCAGCGGAGATAGAGGCAAGTGGGAATTATGAGTGGTAGGACCTTGATCAGGCCTTTGTTTTCCCTTCTCATTATGGCCTTCGAGCATGTGCTAGGTTGTCTAACGATGTTACAATGGGGCTCTGCTATACTTCGGGGAAAGCCATTCTCCGTAGACTCTGTTCTGTCTGGAAGGGCAGAGGAAGCAGAAACCTAATTTGAGAGTTCCTTTCTCACAATTGCTATTCTCAAGGAGCTCTGCATAGTGAAGAATGTCAATAGAATCCTGACTATGGAAGGCAAAGGACCTGCATCGTATGGAAACAAAGGAGCTGGAGCGTGCACAGAGATGCCCACTTTGGGCAAAAAATGGGTCTGAAGGCTGTGTGCAGTTCTGCTTGCAAATATGATGGGCGTATTAATTTTCGTCTCAGTAATGTTATTCCCATTTCTCTCCACGCTTTAATGTGCAGTGGCTAATGATTTTAACTTTCATTGTTCCTGCCCTTGAGCTTGTCGATGAAATAACGATCTTCCGTGATCCACGTTCTGCTAGCCTGAAGAATTCTTCTGCAAAGTTAATCCCGATGGTCTAATTGACCTAGTGTATAAGTTTAGGCTTTAACACATTGAGATACTTTACTCCGTGAAGAAATGAGAAGGACGTATCATTTGATATCATTTTCTGTATTAATGTTAAGCCATTTCTTTAAATAATTGACTATTGTCCTTGTTAATTACATTATTTAGCCATTTTCCATTTCTTCTATTTCTGCTTTTGCAAGGAGGCTCCATGCCCAATGTGAGGTTCAACCTCACGACCCTGAGATCAACAGTTGAATGCTCTACCAGCTGAGCCAGCAAGGCACCCCTATTTCTGTTCTTATCCTTATTTCTTCTTTTCTATGTAGTTTTGGTTTAATTCACCCACATTTTCCTAGTTTCATCACGTGGAAACTTCAAACAGAAGAAAGATTTCAGATCAATGATCTGAGATTTAAAGCTATACATTTCTCTCAAGTCAATGCTCTAGTGGAATCTTTGAATTTTTGATGTGTGTGTTTTCATCACAGTTTTTCAGTGCACCTGTTTTCTTGTTGCTTCGATTTTGCACCTTAGACCTGTACATGCAGCTGTTTCATTTTCAAACATTCAGAGTCTTTCCAGATACCTTAACATTACTAATACCAAATTTAACATTGCTGTGATTCAGAAACACACCTTTAAAGATTTCAATATTTGGACATTCATTGAGACATACTTTATGGCCTAGCATGTGGTCTCTTAACCTGCCACGTGTTCTTAAGAAGGGAACGTGTCCTCCTGCACCTTGGTCAGTAAATCCCCATTAAGTTTGTGCACAGTGTTACTCAAATCTTCCGTATCCTTGCTGATTTTGTCTTGCCCTGTTTTCTGTTAGTTACTAAGAGAGGGGGTGTTCACATCTTTAGCTGTCTCTGTTTCTCTCTTTAACACTGTTATTTTTTTCTTTGGGGATTTCGAATTTCTCTATTTGGTTTTGATCTTGAAGACCAAATACATCCTGTCTTGTCCCGTATCCTGATGAATTGACCCTTTATCACCATAAAATGCTCCTCTTCAGCTCTGCTCATGGTTCTTTCCTTGAAATTTATTTTGACTGGTATTAATGTAGCCACCCCAGCTTTCTTATGTTTTGCCTTTTATATATTTTCCATCCTTTTTCTTTCAGTCTACCCAGGTCTTTATATTTAAAGTGCATCTTTTTTAGACATTTAAAATGTTTTTTTAATATTTATTTTTGAGAGAGAGAGCGTGAGCAGGGGAGGGGAAGAGAGAGAGGGAGACACAGAATCCAAAGCAGGCTCCAGGCTCTGTGCTGTCAGCACAGAGCCCGACACAGGGCTCGAACTCACGAACTGTGAGATCGTGACCTGAGCCGATATCAGATGCTTCACCAACAGAGCCACCCGGGTGCCCCTTTAGACATTTTTTTTTTTGTCATAGCCTAAGAAGAAAAAAAAACATGAAAATTACTAGATGTCTAATGATGAAGGAAGAGTTTCTGAGTGGCATTATGGCGGGGTAACTAAAACCCAAATATTAACTTACACGTCTTCAGGCAAGTGATTGGTTAAAAATATCATTTCCCCATAATTTTTCTGTTGTTCAGCTCCCCCAGATCCTGTTGACAGCCGTTCCTTAAACCAGAGAAATATGAGACTGTCAGAGACAGTTTGGATTGTTGATGTTACATCTTGCAATAATAACACCATTTGAATGAAATGAGATTATAACTGTTTGCTGCTGACTTTGAACAAACACCATTGTCCTGTCCTGCAGCATCTCAGAACGTCTGCCGACAGCGGTTTGATGATGCTCACTGAAGCACTTCTCATGAGAGCTGAGATACGTGACACAGAACGGAGAACAAAGAAAGTATTTCACTCTCAACAATAGGTGCCTTGAAATTAAACAATCGTTAGCTGTTAAATGACTCTATCCATCACCAATGTGTCCAGCCTAATCTTTCAAATTGCCATACTGAATTAATATTTTCCTCTACAGAGTCAGAAAAATATGAATACCCAAATAATAGTCATTATTATAGAGATGATTACACTCTGCATTCAGTGTTATCTGCACTTCCCTTGCTTCGTGCCTAAGATTTACACTTGCTTTTCACAGTGCGTGTCGGGGTCAATTTGAAGCCTGGAAGTGTTTTTGAAAGACTTATTTCTTATATAATCTTCAATATTTTGCCAAAGTTCTATAGGACGGTGGTAAGAGAGTCAAAGGTATTTTTCCTATCTTGGAAAGGACCCCAAATGACCCACAATCCAAGTTCAGAAACCAACCAAGCACCCCAAATGGCCTCCAACTGATTGAATGGGTAGGTAAAATGTAGTTTATTCATACAGTGGACTATTATTCAGCCCCGAAAAGGAACGAAGTCTGGATACACGCTACGATAGGGATGAACCTTGAAAACATTGTGGCAAGTGAAAGAAGCCATCTCAAAAGGCCACACATTGTATGATTAAGTTTACAGGAAATCTCCAGAATAGGCAAACCCACAGAGACAAAGGCAGATTAGTGTTTGCCAGGGGCTGGGGTGGGGGATGGGCAATGACAGCTAACGGGCACCAGACTCCCTTTGGGGGTGATCACAATGTCTTCCAACTAGACAGTAATAATGGCTGCACAATGAATGTACTAAAACCCATCAAACTGTACTTTAAAATCATGAATTTTATGGAATGTGAACTTTATCTCAGTAAAAATAAATAAATAACAACAAACAAGCAAAATTAGCCAGTTATGGACAGTTGGTTTCCCTGTAGGTGACAAGGAGGTGGCTTTTCAGGACAAGAAGGTGTCCCTTCTCTCCAAGGGTTCCCAGAAGAGAGGGGCTGTGGGAGGCAGAAGGTCTAACTGCCCCTCCCTTCTCTCTGCTCCCCCCGAGTAGACTCACCGTAAGGAAGACCCTGGGCGAGACTGTGACTGCTTGGAGAAGCGGACACTGATGTCGTTCCCCAGCCACCCTCTGGGTGGCCGACCTCCTGCACCACTGAGGACTGAGTGGGGGAGGGGGTGCCCTGGGGACAGATGACAGGATGGACAGCCTGGAGAAGGATCAAGAGCTGCTCCCTTGATGTCCTGGCTCCTGAGGGACGGATACGATCGGTCACTGCCCATGTCCAGGAGGCCCCTCCTCCAACATCAGGGGAAAGTATGTGTGAGGCCACCGCCTGCAGATCAAGTCATCTAAGGGGCCGCCAGAGCCCAGGAGAGCTTCCAGGATGCAACCCTTCCAGTGGGGCCTAGACAATATGGGAAATCAGCAGGATGACGAACAGAAGCAGAGAGCGACCACTCCAGGGACAGTCACTCAGGGAAATATTCTTTCCCCAGCCCCCCAACCCCACTCCAACACTAGGACAAGGGCATTCCAAGGCCCCCAACCATCTGGAAGCTCCCAGATGGTCCCCAGATTGATGGAGATGAAAAGTTGATTTTTACTTCCCTCTGTCGGCTGTGTCTAACGCCCTTCTCCCGAGTTTTCATTTCCTAGAAGCCCAACCCCACCTGCAGGCACGTGGACCAATCCTCTGGCCTCCCCAAGAGATCCATACAATGTCCCTCAACTATGCATGCTTTATTTTTTAAGTTACGCAGCCTCAAATGATACCGCAGGTGGGACACTTGTTAACCCAGGTGAGGCGAGACTGAGCCAAGTTCGACCCAATTTCTTTTCAGGCTCTTCTCATTAAGGATCGAAAGATCTCGGTGTTCATCCTTTTCCGAGGTCTCCTTAATTCAGCACGTGTTGGCATGCCCATTTTACAGAGGAGAGCTTAACAAAGGCTCTGACAAGTCAAGGGACTTGGTCAAGGCCACACCTCAGTAAGTGCCAGAAATGTCTGCCGTTGCTACAAATTCGGAATGTCTAACATCCCCTAGTCCCCCTTACCCCTGGAGGATCCATTCTCTGACCCCCAAGTGGATGCCTGAACCCGCAGTTAGTACTGAACCCTAGGTATACTATGTTTTTTCCTATATGTACACACCTATGATAAAGTTTCATTTGTAAGTTACACACAGTACAATATTGACACTCGTAATAAACTAGGACAATTGTAACTACATACTCTAGCAAAAGTTATGTGAATGTGGTCTCTCTCTCTCTCTCTCTCTCAATGTCTTGCTGCTGTACTGCACTCCCCTTTCTTGTGATGACGTGAGCCAGTACAATGCCCATGTGAGATGCAGTGAGGTGAACGACATAGTGTGAGGCTACTGCTGACTTTCTGATGGTTTCTCAGAAGGACGATCATCCACTCCCAGATGGAGTTTGAGCCCAGGGAACAGAACCCGGAGCGCTAAGCCGCAGAGAAGGGGCTCTACTGTAAAAGCTGTGCTGACCTGTCCCTGTGGCCACACAGGACCAGCCGGTTCTGCCCTCACCCCGTCCCAGAGCACCACCTGACCTTCCATCTCGCCAACGGGAGCCCTTATGCTCCTCTCCAAATGGGAGGGAAGCCTCAAATACATGTCCAGTCGTTCCCCCAGTACCCAGGAGTACACGTGAATTATATTTGATAGCATTCACCCACTTCATGACGACTTTTCCAAAGCAGAGCACCTGTCCACAGAGACTAATTCCATTCTAATAGATTTTTAGAAAACACCACTAAATAAAAGAGCAGGCTGCAAAAATTTAGATAATACAGGAAGGAAAAAAAAAAAAAAAAAATAAAACGTCCCCCTGACGAAAGGGGATGAGGAAGGGGAAGTAGAGAAGAAATAAAGATAGGAAACATGTGCTGTGCCTAATACTAATTTTACACTCTGACGGATCACTAACAGCTAGGTCGACATAGCTCTGTCGCAATGTCCTGCTTTGGATCAGGCGCTGATGAGAGGGTGAAGGGTGAGATGGGTCAAGGGGTCTGATTCAGGACAGAAAGTGTGAATAAGGTGAGCGCAAGATGGGGGAGGGGGGTAGTGTTCAGGTTGTGTGCTCGTTTATCCCTGGCTGGGGGCCGCTGGCCAGGCCGTGGCTAGCAGGGTAAGAGCATATGCCTAGCTCTGATCTGTGTCCTTTAAAGTACCGAGTCAAGGAACGTAGCAGGTGCGCAATGAATGCTTATCACCTGATTGCACGGCAAGCTACATAAAAGAGTACTTATTTTTCCTTATCAACTGCAACTAATCTTTCTACCCCCTTCATGGTATAAGCTATAATCAATAAGAGTATTAATAGCAGGCAAGGAGCACAGAGTAAATAAACATGAACGTGATGGGTGGAGGATACATTAGATTTAATTTTCTTTCTTTAATTATGCGTGCCTGTGGGACATAGAATTCATTCTTTCGAGGGAGAAGAGGAGGAGAGAGAGAATACGAATGAGAAACAGAGTGAATTGCTAGGAGTGGCCTGTCTCGCAATTTCTCAGGTATTTTTCAGCGAGGAGGAGCACTGCAGAGCATCAGGAGTCGGGGTGTAGGCGGGGGAACAGTCTCCACGCTCAGGAAGATCCCAAATGGCCTCGCCAGTTCCAAGGGGCATAAAACTACCAGCCCTGTGGGTGAGATGGTGTTAGGCCCCAGTTCCAGTCACCCAGGGCTGAAAGCAGGTCCAGGACATGGAGGTGGCACCCAGCCAAGGTCAAGCATGATCCCGGATCTGTACCACCACTACCCTACCCGAGTGCAGGGACTCAGTCTCGATCATCCATCCATCCTCGCGCTCAGAGCCTGGAACACTGTAGAAGCCCATGAATGTTTGTTGAATAAGCAGATGAGCAAGTGGATGAATGAATGAATGAATGACTGAAGGGATGGATGAATGAATGAACTTATGTCTATAGTTAGAAGAAACTCCCCTTTTTACTTTAGGAGTCATTCTCTTTTTGTTTCTTTGACTCGTTTCTTCTGTGCTTCGTGACACTGCAACGCACAACGGCCCTCATACCCTGTATCCAAACCCAGCCTGAAACCCTTGTGCTGTGCGTAGATACAAAAAGGTTTTTAAAAGCGCACCAACCCTAAGCCAGCCAGCGCCCATCCATCACGGTACGGCTGGAACGTATGGAGGAGAGGAAGGCTGTTTACGCTCCTGCAATGTAATATTTCAAACCCGGTTTATCCTCAGGAGTTTCTGACCAACTTCTATCTCCCAAGATATTCTCAGCCACAGAAATTCCCTCTTCATGTGTGATAAAGTCTGATCTCCACATCACGAAACACTCTTAATCCCCACAGCAGATTTTTTGAAAGCCTGCCTTGGAGAGCTTCAGGGATTTGACAGCCTAATAGCACATAGACAGCCCTTCTAAGGTGCAACCGGAGGGGCCCGGGGGGTCTTGACCACCGTGGTGGGCAGAGAGAGCCCGTGATGGAGCCAGCCAGAGGCTGTGTGTGGGGCTCAGAGATAGTCTTGGGGACCTGAAGCCCATCTCCAGGCCTCTCTCTCTCTCTTAATGTTCTTTTTAAAATATTTTTTATGTTTGAGAGAGAGAGAGAGAGAGAGAGAGAGGAGGAGGGGCAGAGAGAGAGGGAGACCCAGAATGTGAAGCAGGATCCAGGCTCCGAGCTGTCAGCACAGAGCCTGACGCGGGGCTCGAACTCCCAAGCAGTGAGATCATGACCCGAGCCTATTTCAGACGCTTAACCGACTGAGCCACTCAGGCGCCCCTCCAGCCCTCTCTTGATAGTGACATCTGGTGAGCAGTGGGAAGGGCCACCAGCTAAGTTTATGTACCATGAGGCAGTGCAAAGGTCAGGTGGCCGGGTTGAACTTGTTAAATAAGCTAACCTTATGTCACGGAACATTGGCCATGTTCCAAAAACTATTCTAGATGCTTTGCACATATTCATGTAATTAGCTCATTTAATCCTCAGATCCACTGGGCTTGTTCCTATCATTACTCTCATGTTCCCAGGAAGACACTTGGCTTGTAGGCAGCGGGGCCAGGAGGGGGACCAAGTGAGGTCATCGCAAGCTGGCAACGCTTCTGGGCAAAGGCTGTGTTTCCTTTCCCTCTACTACCCCCGGGCTTGAGACGAAACCTCTTATACCCATCACTTGTGCTAAATGGAGGATAAGTTGATAATAATACCGACTTCATTAGGTTGTGCTGAAGATGAAAATTAATTACATCTGGTGATGCTTGGCCTATAGTATCCATTTAATAAATGGAGTCATTTTTATTAGGTTGAAGATTAGAAATGGGAGAAATATGAATCCCAACTCACATTAGGTTTAATTTCCTTTGTATATAAATATGGTTTCGGCTAAATAAAAATGGAAACTTGCTTATATTGATTGTCCTTTAAAAATCATTTTTATAGGGTGAATGTCACACAGCTATTTCCCATGACACATGGTTCCCAGGTCAGCTTTGGGTTTCCACAGCTATTAATTCGGTGTGTCAACACATCTATCCCACATGGGAGATTAGTACTAACATTGGTACTCAGGTATCACTGGGGGGGGGGGGCTCTTTGTTTGGATTCTCTGTACACTGAGGGGAAAAATATCAAACTTCCTTCCTCGTATAGCAGGCTATGCCATTTCTTGCTTATCTAATGTGTCCCGGGCAAGGTCCCTCCCTCTCCATAGCACTGCATGTGCCCTGCTTCACAGCTTTGTGAGGAAGACATTATCAACCCCATTGCACAGCGGGGAAGCCCGAATCCCCGTGTGGTTCTGTGTCCTGCTGAAAGTCACAGCTAGTGAATGACGGCGCTGGGGTCCCAGTTCCCCACCAGCGCCCAAGCCTGAAACATACTCTGTGCAGTAAGTCAGGCGTTATGTATCTTAGGGCTTCAAAACGTTGTAAAAACTTCACTGCTTAGACCACCTTTTGGAGGAAAGGTTTGGGAAATTAAAATCAGATACTTTCCTATCCTTTAATAGTAAATGACAGGCCAAGTTTCAACCATTTCTTCCTGATCCGAGATTAGCATTACAAACTTTCAGAATCATATTTCACCATGTAGATGTGGGGAGTTGCTCTTCTCCATGCAATGCTCCAGTTGACAGGGCTTTGAATATTTTCGTCTTTATGCTTACTTTTTTGACAAATTATTGTAGAGCGAATCACAGACACTATGATATATTACTCTTAATATTTCAGTACATTTCTAGGACATTTTCCTATACGTCACCATGACTGCACCCAACAAAATGAGTATCATCTAATAGTCCGTCTATGTTCAAATTTCCCCTGTTGTCCTAGAAACGTCTTTTATAGCTGGTCAAATTCTCTTCTGAAATTCTTGCCCATGGTAGAAGATAGCTGACCATGTCTGCAAACCAACATTTAGAGGCATGTTCCCAAGTCAGAAGTTTGGGCGACCCCAACAACAGCTCATTTCCCCAAACACAACAAAACCAAACCTCATGGCCATATAGGAAACACGCATATAATCAGGCGGTGGCTTTGCAGTCGTATGTGCAAGTTAAATTTAATATTTAAGACTCAGTGCCAGGTTTTCCCCTGGGCAAATTTCCCCTGGGTTATGAAACCCACCACAGCAGCACTGGCATATCTAACTCCTTCCAATGTTAGCAGCATGGCTCGTCTTGCCCTTGGGTAGGTGCTCAAGATCACAGTGAGCTGTAACTCAGGAGGGTGGATGATAGTCAGCCGCCTTTCAGCTCTGACTGCCTGCTGGGAGAAGTTCAAGGGCTGCCAGTTTTGAACTCAGTGCAGGTAGGAGGTACAGATGCTACAGACATTTTACCTGTTCCTCCAGGAGTGTGACCAACTATCTTGGTTTCCCCAGGGTTCAGGGGACATGGGACTTTCAGTTTTAAAACCGGGACATGTTGGTTACTGTACTCCTCAGGGACCTCCACTGGCGCCTCATGGCAAAGCTCTTCCCTCTTACTTGGGCTGACACATCCATCAACCAGCAGCATTTACTGAGCCCTGCTTACTTCTAGCAGAGTCCTAGGGGGCTATACAAAGAAGCGGGATGGGGACAACATTATTGACAACCCACTGCGTGGCCAGTGCCTTACAGAGCCCAGCCAACTCACCCCCCATGTTACCTTTTGGGGAAAGGAGGGGGGGGCAATGGTTCCCTCCTGTTTTCCCACCTGTTCCCGTGTGTATGTTAGACTCACTTGAGAAGCTTTTAAAACATAGTGATTCCAATCCCATCCCCCTAGATTTTCTGATTCAGTCTGAGGTGAGGGTCGAAACACGCTTATTCTCAAAAAGTGCTTTCCCTTGATTTGGGAGACTCTTTTCCACGGATCCTAGATTAGACCTAGAAGTTTCTCAATGCAAAATTGTAGGCAGCCAATTTAGTTGGCCTATGAAGGAAGATTGATTTGCCCAACTGACATGCAAGGTGGGTTCCTCTGTATAGAGCAAGTGTGAGAGCAGCCTTGCCAATGAGGGACACAAACCCACTGGTTGGGTCCCAAACAGTCTGGGTTTATGTGCCAGCTCTTTGCAAATTTCTGATCTCTCTTCCCACCACTGGAGAAACAGGGACTCCCTGGACCCTGGCTCCTTGTTTAAGCAACCCCAGATGAGCCCTTGTGGTCATTTTCAAACTAGCTTGTTGCCCTACACTGTTGTGTATGAAGAAGGGAAAACCATGGAATACTGCAATGTAACACCTCATGTCTTAAACAGAAGTTGGTAAAATATGACAAATGCTCATGAGAATATCATCAATAATGTCAGACAGGTGATACCAAATACAAAATGAAGTGTTTCATCAGTAAGCAGTGGAGGAGTAAAGAAGCACAACTGAGCCCTTAGAGGTGGGGTGGTCCTGGAAGTCTTCCTGAAGAAGTCAGAGTGGAGAGGAGAGAGCAGAACCTTCTCAGAAGAGAATGGACTTCTCTTCCATCATCTTAGTCACTCATTTGGAGGAAAAATTGGGGTGTCACTTCGTTTTTAGACCCTTACATTTTAAGGCACTGACATTATCGGTGGTTAGAAGTTAAAAGTACAAGTTCCTGAGATGAGTTGCCTGGGGACAAGCCTGGCTTCCTGGTTATGTAACCAAAGGCAAGATAGACTCCTTATCTGTAAACCTGGAATAATAGTAAGATCTGCCTAGCACAAGTGTGGCGATGGTGATCAGATAATGCACACAAAGTATGCAGTGCTGAACCTGGGACATGATACGCTCCCAGTAAATACTGGTGATGATTGTTGCTTTCACTATTAATCAAAGGCCTGATCGGTTGCTATAATTACCAGGGTCACATGTCATCTCTCGAAATATTAAGGAAAGTTCTCATGGTAAGAACACTACTCACAGAGGATGGAACTCCAATACTGGGATGGGGGCATAACTGACATTGTCCTTCAAGGCTTACCATGTTTTCAGAATCACCAACTTTAGATCTATCTGTACTCAACGGATAATAGACTGACATCTGAGTTTGCTAGGGTGGCCACAGTTTGGATGATTGAAGTCATGGATATTTATTTTCCTGTGTTTCTGAAGGCTGGAAGTTCAAGATCAGGATGTTGCTAGGTTGGGTTCCTCCTGAGGCCATTCTGGGCTTGTAGATGGCCACCTTCTCACCATGTCCTCACATGGTCCTTCTCCTTCGTGTGTGCACATCCGTGTCCTAATATCTTCTTCTTATAAAAACCCCAGTCAGATTGGATGGGGGCCCACTCTAACAACCTCATTTTAACTGAATTGCCTCTTTAAGGACGCTGTCTTCAAATCCAGTAATGCGATGAGGTGCTGGGTGTTAGAGTTTCAACATAGGAGTTTTAGGAGCACACAATCAGCCCGTAGAAGTTGAGTTCCTTCTGCTAATACAGAGCAGAGGAACATTCCAGTGGCTTTTATTGTTCTTAAAGGGAAAAGCATGGAGTCCTTTAAGCACGTATCACATATGGTTCCATGGGCCAGTTCAGCCCAGTGAGGCCATCTAAAGCATCCGTAGGAGGTACAAGCCATCAACAGCTTTCGGCATAAATAGAACCATCACTTCCAAGGTTGCTCTGAGAAGTGGAAATGGGTTTTTAAATATGAATCATTTGTTGAACATAACCGCTAATGTATGCAGCCAATATTTCTCCCTAATGGATGGGCTAAAAAACAAATTTATAGCCAAGTGTCAAGGAATAAAATATGTGTGGTCTTTATAATTACCAACGATTTAGAACAGATCATTCCCTCACTTGGTAAATGGATTTTTCATATCTTTTGTCTGAAATTAAATAAAATGAAATCATATTGATGATATTCAACCAAGAGGAAAGGCAAAATAAAGATACTTAAAAAAAAAGACTTTAGGCTGCACGTGTATGTTTTTAACAGGCTTTCTCTACATTTATATTGCTGACAACCTAGGAAAATTTATAATAAAATATTGGCTTCTGTGGTGTTCAAATGCAGAAGGGATAGAAACTTCTAGTCAAAGTATTGAGTTACTAAGGTTTGTGCTTGCAGGCCCCTTTAGAGCTTTTTTCCTGTTTTTTTTTTTTTTTTGGAAGTACTTGGATCTTCAAAATATTTAATATACACGGCTCTGTTCTTTGAGGTAGTACATGAAAGCAAATTAAAATCATCTTAAAATTTTCTCCCCACTAATAGCCTGGAGCATCCACTCTAGCTTCACACACACACACACACACACACACACAGCTCCTCTTAAAAGTAGTTAAGAGTCTATGAAGCCTGGAAACGTAAGTTTGAGTCCAGGGTGATTGGAAACTGTCTCATGTTCTCCTGACTTGAAAAGTCAGCACTAACCAAGACCAAAATGGTGCATGTTAGGTCTCTGGGTATTTCGTTTTACTTGTGGAAAATATTCATCATTAATTATTTTACCCTCACATTTAATTATTTTTTTTTCCTGGACTTGGTTTGAAGTATTCTATTAACCAGAACCCAATTCTGCTGTAATTTATGGCCAGCCACGAGGATTGGTGTCAGGAAAAAAAAAAAAGCTTTGTGATATAAACCTAATATACATGGCTTTATTGAATTAAAAGCTATAGATGATACTTTAAAGCATAAATCTCCCCAGTAATAGGATGGCCATAAATAATTGCTTTGTCCAAAAGAATAGTGATATGCCCTTTCTTCTTATTTACATTCTGTAACTCACTTTATGCTATAACATCACTGAAGACACACACACACACACACACACACACACACAGAGTAAAATGTTGTTGGGGTATTTAATTAGGAATGCCCCATTTTCCTCAGCAAACAATTCCAGTCGGATTGACACTACAGAGGCAGGAGAGTAGCATGAACAGCAGTGTGGTGTGCTTGGCCTTGGGGAAGAGCCATGCCTGGAGGACGCTGTGATACTGCACCGTTGCTGGTGATCTTTCAGGAGAAAGCTGTACAGGGATGGGTAGGGGAAGGTGGGGATTCCCAACGGTGGTTCACTGGTGACAGGACAGCACTGTGGTCTCAAACCCAGGCCCTGGAGTCAGACAGATCATGTTTGAGTCCTGGCTTTGTCGCCACCACCTTGAATGGAAGCCACACAGATAGTAGGTGTCTACTATATAGGGAGGTGATGATGAATGACGCCTATGAGCAGTGTCT
This sequence comes from Panthera uncia, assembly GCF_023721935.1. NCBI lineage: Eukaryota > Metazoa > Chordata > Mammalia > Carnivora > Felidae > Panthera > Panthera uncia. The sequence continues at coordinate 74,539,711 of NC_064818.1, read as the reverse complement.
GGCACATTCGATGATGTTGGCTGTTATCCTTAATACTGTGATGCTTACATGGGCACAGCTCTGTGGAAACTTAGCTGTGGTTTGATATTAGCAACATGGGTAGACAAGTTATTGACAGCAACTGACTTGTAATCAACTTGATCTCTTTTGCCAAATTTCCACTTCATTGTGTGCTGTGTGGATACACTTAAGCACAAAGAATTGGAGAAGCGGTCATTTATTAAACGCCCGAAAGCCGTACCAAGCCCTTCAGAAAACATGATTGCCGGTGTGTACAAATTACGCATCCTGCTCCGATACTCACGGCCAGAAGAATCTCACTTCTTGGCAAAAGTAGCCAATGGGCGATTTACCCGACCTGTGGGCACCTGCTGATCAAGGCAGGGGGAAACATCTTAGCTCCCACAGCATCTGCAGCCTGGATTGGATCTTGGTCCTTTATAGTTGGGTAAGCTCCAGATCTGGGGCCTTTACTCTCTCTTCATCTCCCAGTGAGAGAAAGCCATCTTCTCTCCATAGCGAAGGGGTGAACAAAACAGGGAAAGAAATTCCTTCTCTACTGTGCAGATGTCAGGACGGATCATGAGAGAGCAATGGACATTTGAGAAATCAAACGGACATTTGAGCCACAGGGTCCCCCAGCTGGCAACCCCAGCCACAGGGTCCCCCAGCTGGGCTTCTGGCTTGGTCCTCCATGGAGCCTCAGTGGGGCCCTTAGAGCATCATTCGTTGACGCAAAGCCTGCAGAGCTGCTGCTTTGTCCCCGCTGCAGGGAGGGCTCCCTGCAGCCACTTGCATCATCTCTCAACAGCCACCATGAATAGTAGCTGCTGATTATCACTCAGGGCTCAGACAACGGGACAGCGTAGAGGCCACCTCTGTAGTCAAAGGGGCCGCAGCTCACAGCTCTTGTCATCGTTCCTGCTGAGGGTCCAGGGGCAGTTCCAGTGCTCTGCAGACCCTTGAAGGAACTGGGCATAGCTTCCTAGGAGCTTTAGAGTGTCACCAGCCCATCCATGCCTGCCTTTCCTCCTTGCTCTGCCCCAAAGACTTACAGACTTGGTCAGGACACTCTTCCACTGCCCCTCTCCTTAGTGGCCTCCTAAGGGGATTTGATTTGGGACCCTCTTGTACCTTGGCAATTCATGTGGGAGCTTGGCATCTGGAGAGACTGAGAAAAGGTCAACTTTTTATCATTTTTCTTGGCAGTATATTGTGTGGGCCAGAGATCATGCCAGGACAAGGGGGAGAAGCAGGGAGTCTCAGAGCAGGAGTAGTGGGGCGTGCTTGCGGGATGCTTCTGACTTCAAGAAGCAGAGTACCTGGGTGCAGACTAGAAGTAGTTTAGCCAGTATGGGCCATTATCCCCCGCATATGAAAAAGTCCCCCTACCTACTGGGGTTGGCTCAACAACTCAGTGATATCTGGATACTGACTTGGTGCCTCTGCTCTTTTACGAGTCCAAAAGCCCCAAAGCAAGAGTGAGGCTTTATGCTGTATCTCAGGAAGAGAGATCTTTCCAAGGAGACCTTCAGCATATTTCCTCTGAGGTCTCTGGACCACACTAGGTCCCATGGTGGCCAGTAGAACATGAATGGCTGAGAAGTAAGTTTCTGTAGTTTTCAGCTTCTATCTGTCATTGATGCAGGCTCCACCAGTAGGCAGATATCGGGGGGAGGGGGTGGCTATTGGAGAGGTAACAAGGAACACTGGTGACAGACACTGTCATTCGTGAGGAGGTGAGTGCCAGCACAAATGTTTTTATTACCCGCCCCCGCCATTGACTCTAAACCATTTTTGAAAATGTGTGTATTTCCTTCTCCCCACCCCCTCGAGACAGGATGTATTAAACCCTCCAGCACAGTCCTGTATGTGCACGTGTGAAAAACCTGTGTCAAATGTGGGCTACATATGCGTATAAGGATTAGCTTCGTTTTCACAGCATAAATAACTGTGGTAGAATATAAATGCCTTTATCCCTTTATTGAATCAGGGGATTAGGACCTGGGATCTGCTATTCATTGAAATACTACAGCAAATTAGTCACCACAGTGGTGACATGTACCAGAAAATGCTTGAAAGAGAGTACAGAGATATGTAAAATATAGAAAATATTTCTAAGATTTTATAGGGCTTACTTCCCCATTAAAAATACCTAAGGCCATCCAAGGGAAGAGAAAGAAAGCTACTTCCTGCCCATATTACAGATGAACTGACTGAAACTCAAAGGGGAAAAATACTTAGCTTCAGAGCCAGCAAGGTGGTCCGTCTGGCTCCAAATTCCATATTCCTATCACATCACCCAACAAACATTTGACACTCTAAGGATTAATATAGATTTTCTTCAAATTCTTCAAGTGTGTAGTGAATGTTCTATTTTATGTAAATTATATTTTAAAATTAGATGCAGTAACACCTGCCGCTCATGAATTTATTTTTTAAAATTTTTTGCATACGAGACGTGGTTTGACATTGATGAACTATGCAAATTACAGAGGCACTTCGGTACAAGGAAACTATATCTCAGTTTACAACACGGCTGCTGGACTATTCGTGCAGGCTCGGGCCATGGCAGCTACCTTGGAACAAATAAGGACTCGGGATGTGTGTCCAATGAGTGGCAGTGAGCCTTACACACCAGAAAGGGGGTGGACTCCAAGGAGGCTAACTCATCCGAGAGAAGCAATTTTCTCCTTGTAGCCAGGCGGAAATGTGCCATGTAATAACACCCATCTTCCCATGGCCGGGCACAATTTGCTAGCTCTTCTATCAGTCAAAAAATTGCCAGGGACTCAAAACATCTGTCTATCACTCTTTTGTTTATTATTTCTGAGACAAGATGCATACAGTTGTTAATGAAATGTGTGATTTTTCTGTGCAAAATCGTCTGGCTGTGGAGGCGAAAGCTTTTTTGAATGGGTGACAATCTATTGCGTGTAAGTGAAATTTTCACCTCCCAGAATAATAGGGTTGTTCTGGGAAAGGCCCTGCATGGCACCTATTTGAACTGTTTTGCCGTGAAGATGAGAATCTGAGGCAGGGCAAAGTGAAATAATTGACATTAGAGCCCACACAAAGCTAGTAGTTAAATTGTCCTGACTGTCGTCACAACACAATTATTGGTTACTATTAAGATATTGGAACTTGATTGTAGGAAATTTTGATATGCAGAGAGAAGAAAACTAACCTCATCTCTAATTCCTCCGGGCTTAAGTAATTATTTTGCAATGCTTTTCTTACAATCTTTTCTCTTTTTTTTTTTTTTTTCCTATTTTTCCTGGTAGGTTTTCTAACTCCCAATTCCTAGGACAGATTCTTACTTAGATACCAAACTAATACAAGGATATCTAGATTAGCTACTAAAAGCACTAGAAATGGAATGCCTTTTCTTTTCTTTATTTGTTTAATGTTTATTGAGAGAGAGAGAGCGCGCGCACATGCATGAGTGGGGGACGGGCAGAGAGAGAGGAAGAGAGAATCCCAATCAGGCTCCACATGGTCAGTGTAGAACCCAATGCAGGGCTCGAACTCATGAACTGTGAGATCATGACCTGAACTGAAAATCAAGAGTCAGATGCTTAACCAATTGAGCCACCTCAAGAATGACTTTGATTTTAATAGTGTTGGACGTCTAAGCTTCTCTCCACCTGGTAGGTAGGCTTTTGAAAATGCTTTCTCCAAATCAATGAAAGATAGTGTGTATTAGCATGTCAGAAGAACTTACTTTCAAGCCAGAGCTCTGTCAGATCACTTATTTTATTTGTGTTTCCACACCGCTCTTCTTCCCTACCCCCCGGCCCCCAAAACCGACTAGGTATTTGGTCAACGTACAGCCCCACCACTCAAGAGCGCTGGGTCACAAGGCTATACTCAGAATCTGCAGCGTCTCTCTGGAGTGCGTCCACATCCATCGTGCCATTTAGGCCCTTTACAGACCTGAGAGAGGTACTGAGGTAACCTTTCTCCAGGTGGGGGACCTGAGACTCTGGGAGCAAGGGTTCAATGGTCGCAAATGTCTGGAAGCGACACCTTCTGACACGAGTCTTGAGCTTTGGGATAAGGCGGCTGGCTCTAAACTGGACCTGAGGTTTGCATTATTGGGCCCCTTCCAGCAGAAGCTAGGCGAGGGGACAGTGAATGTTCCCTGAATTAAGTGGGATGTTAGACTGGATCATCTCTAATGTGCCTTCATCCTCTGAAAGCCTAGAATTTTATGTTCTCACCCCTTCTAATGAGTTTCGGTGCCAGGAGAGTAGATGAGCCCGGAGCCGTCAACACACGAGATATTGGGCTCATAAAACTGGGACCCATGTGGTCCCGTTCATTGGAATTTCCACATCTGAAGACCTACAGTCCTCATGGGGGGTTTAATTTCAGTTAGCTCTCTCTCAGCCACTCACTGGGCTCCAAGGGTAAAGCCCACAACAACTGTGACTTCTCTTTGTTTTCTTCTCTGCCCACCCTGGTGTTCAGAGCTTTCTCACTCTCCTAAGCCACAGCGCCCTCGACACCGTTCATCTGGGTCTGTTCCTGCAACTGTCCCTGCTTGCCTCCCACCATGACCCATTTGACCCAGTTACATCTTTCCGTCCCCCGTGGAGCTACCCGTCTGGGCTCTCTTCTCAGGAGGCTTTGCATGGATTTTGCCCTCTCTGCTCTCAGAAATCAGGCAGCGGGGGTAAGGGCAGAAAGAGCCAAGCTGGTAATTCCGACGAGGCTATTTCTATGCAGGAAAGGATGGAGTCTGAAAACAAGCACGCGTCTAACCACTGCATGTCCTGTCACACAGAGGGAAGTGTGGCCCCCGTGTGCCGTGTCATGCACGCACTGTCCCCATCCTTATGCCCGTGGTGTCCACAAGCAGCCACCGTGCGCACCGAGGGTGCCCCCCAAACGGGCTGCCTCGGCAATCCCGCTGCAAGTGAGACGCCACGTGGGGAGGAGCCACAGGGGTGCGACGGCAGTGGCCTCCTGCTCCCAGGAGCAGGCCCCCTGGACGGCACCGCTGAGCCGGGCGTGGGGAAGAGAAGGGTCTGCAGAGAAGCTGAGTCTGTGTCCGCACTGGGGAGGAGAGAGTCTAGCTGCTCAGCTCTCCTCGCTGCAGGAGCAGCCTCTCAAAATCTTCATTAAGCAAGGCATTAAGATAATGGGAAAATAATGACACATGCAGGACAGCTGCTTTCATTATAATGCAGGAATTAAACCCGAACATCTTTTTCCCGCCTCCTTCTGCGTCGTTCAGAGAACACTCGGAGGGGTGTGAAGCTCACTCACGCGCTCTCTCTCCCTCTCTCTCTTTCTCAGACGGGGGAACGTCTAAGTAAATCCCGTGACTACAGTTCATTATCTCCCAACGCTTAGAACTTTATACACGAGGCAAGATGGGCTTGCTTTGGTCTCTGCCCCTTTTCCAGGTACCCACATCACCCCTGGCAGAGCTTCTGGGAGTCTCTGGCGAGACTGATGAAAAGATGGGAAACTTTTGGGTGGTGAGGGTGGGGCAGGTGGCAGGAAAGCACATTAGGGCTAAGCACGGAGGTGTGTTTGCCCTCTAAAAGCTTTAGCTTTGAAAATCAGAAGGAGCCAAGGCCTTCCTTCCCCTAAGTGTCCGCCCACGTCCTCTGCAGAGGGAACCTTGAGTAAGTCTCAGGTCTTGGGCCTGACATCCGCTTCTGGGGTGCAGCTGGGAGCTCCAGAGTGAGCACAGCCCTCGGGTGACCGCGGTGTGACGCAGGGGAAGCAGCCTGTGAAGGAAGGTCACACCCGGGCACGTAGCCGGTTTGCAGTCTCCGTGAAAGACGGGGAAACAATGTGTCTGCACTATCTTTTGGACTCTGGGAGGGTAGTCAGCCAACTGTAAATCCGTGTTGCAGATAATACGCCACACCCAGTGCCTTACGTGTTGTTAACGAAGTATAACCGTGTTACAAGTGCACGGTCATGTCAAGTTTTACTCCAACTAGATGTCAAACTAGAAGAGCCATGGTGTCCCTTCAAAGCGGCGGTGGGGAATTGATTGATATTTATTTTAAAAGTCACATTGTTGGCGGTGGTCCTTTTTGATTTTGTCGGTTGAGTCATGAATCTTTCATGGTAGCCGTGGGTCTGTTGTTAGTTGACCGCGTGCCCTGTTGTGGGTTGAACACGTTCGTGTCTTATCCTCCGGTGCCTGTGAATATGACCTTTTGGACATGAGGTCTTTACAGATACAATCAAGTTAAAATGAAGTCGTACTAGATTGGGGGGGCTCCAAATCCAGTGACTGGTGTTCTTATCAGGAGAGGGAGCTTTAGAGAGAGGGACGCGCACCAGGAAGAAGGCCAGCTGATAATGGAGGCAGGGTTTGGGTGGTGGAGACCCCCAAAGCCAGGAAGAGGTGAGGAAGGAATCTCCCTTGGAGCCTCCACAGGCAGTATGGCCCTACCGACACCTTGACTTCAGACTTCTGGCCTCCTCAACTGTAAGGGAATAAAGTTCTGTTGGCTTCAGCCACCTGGTGTGTGCTCATTTGTTACTGCTGCCCTGGAAAACTAATACAGGACCTTAAGCAAATCGCTTCGCCTTTCCTCCGGGTGTCACTTCCTGTATTTGGACGGTTCTCACTGCTGTACAACCTCGTAGTTCTTTGTACGAACTTCCCCTAAAATAGCATCCAGCTGTCTTTCTGTTCTCATGCGTCTAGTTTTCTTTCCAGAACCAGTCAACAGGTCTGTGGAAGCTGGGCCAATGAGCTGATTTCATTCACTCCTCTATCCTTGTATTCCCAATGCCAGGAACGTAGTAGATGGTTGGTAAATATATTTGGGGGAGGGGGGCGGTGGTAGTAAGTAAATGTTATTAGCGATGAATAAGAAGGGGTTGTGATGATAGTAGGAGAACATATATGGCTAGCAATTGCTTTATAAGTAAGGCTCAACTGGGCCACTGGGCTGTTGGTTAACCCTGGGTGAAGGCTGATACAGGGAGATGTAAAGGAGATGGGCTAGCACTGGGTTGATGGGGTGTGTGTAGAGGCTTGAAGATTCTGGCTAAAGACTCTAGAGGCTGATCCAGAATGTCCACTGGGGCCAAAAGGAGCTGGTGAGCATTAGCTGATTTGCCCAATTTCACCTCCACAAGCCACACGTTCCCCCAGAAGTCTTGACAAAACTGTTCACCTCCGCAGGACTTTCACTTATCAGTCTACTCCCAGATCTTAGGGAAGTTCCCCATGGACGTTGTTGATCAGAGGAACTGCTCTCCAAGAGTAAATCTTTTCCAACTTGGCCACGTGTCATTTTCCCTGAACATAGATTAGTGAAGAGACATGGCCTGAGAGAAAATAGGAAGCCACGGGATGAGCAGAGGGGTCTGGTCAGGACTCTTGGGCAGTATTAAAAGTGTGAGAAGCTACCAAGTGGTTCCTCCTTGACCAGGTGATGCAATCCGTCAACCGTCGGTGCGGGAGGATTAGAGAGAGAGAAGCATAGATTGAGGTTTCAAGGAGAACACAACACCTACTGGAAATCTACCGCACACCTGCCAGTACCATACCCTAAGCTCTCTCCTTCAACTCTTGAATTGATGGCAGGTCCCCCATTTTATCTTACAACAGCAGGGAGGGAATTCACGCATGGGACCCATTCGCACAGCTCCCGTGTTAGTTCTACCTGGTTTCTGGTAACAAAGTGTGTTTTGGTTTCCATGATAACAAGAATATATTTGGTCTCTATCCCTTGCCAAGAGTGTTAGGAGTGAGAGGAGTGTCTTTTGTTATTCACAACGAGCTCCTTTCAACCACACCTGAGTTTAAGTTAGTGAGGGACTCTTGGTGGGGCCCCTAGAAAGTTTCAGGGTGGGGGCTGCTTGCCAGAGGAACCCACCAAGTGAGTAGAGGGTGGGAGCTTGTAGACCCATATACCCCCTAATTACAGAGAGGGGCTGGAGACCCAGTTAATCGCCATGGCCAATGATTTAATCAGCCATGCCTACACAATGGAACTTCCGTGAAACCCACTAAATACTGGGGTTTGGAGAGAGCTTCCAGGTTGGTAAACACATCACAGTTCTGGGAGGGTGGCTCACCCAGAGCGGGCTTGGATGCTCCACGCCCCACCATGCTTTGGTCTATGCATCTCCTTCATTTGGCAGTTCCTGAGTGGTATCCCTTATACTAAACCAGCGATAGTAAGCAAACTGTTTTCCTTACTCCTATGAGTCGTTCTAGCAATTTATTGATGCTAGGAGGGCGCCATAAGAATAATGGGTTTAGAGCCAGTCAGTCAGAAGTACAGAAGGCCTGAAATTTGCAACCCATGGGTAAGGTGGGGCAGTCTTGTGGGACCAGACCCTTAAACTGTGGGTCATTAATTTGATTGTAGGTGGCTGGAGAGTTGGAGAATTGGTTGAGGTGGGGGGGGGAACCCCACTCATTTGGTGTCAGAAGGGTTGTGAGTAAAAACAGTTCAGGGTTTCTGACAACAAAGCGTTATTGCCTTCATTATTATGTATCATTATTAATAAATGCATTCATACAGTTTATTTATTTACTTATTTATTTAGAAAGAGAGAGAGAGAGGGGATCCCAAGCAGGCTCCATCCTCAGTGCAGAGCCCATCGGGGGGCTCAATCCCACGACCATAACATCATGATCTGAGCAAAATCAAGAGTCGGATACTTAAGGGATGAGCCACCCAGGAGCCCCCCGTTTTTTATAATTTACAAATAGATCTGGACAATTTCATTTGATGCTTATGACACTGCAGCTGTATTATTGGTACCTATTAGTATTATTGTTCTCATCTCCATTGTAAAGCTACTAAGGGACTTGGTCCACGGTTTGTGGCTCTGAATCTATTATTCTCCTAGTGCCTCTTGAAACATTACCCCAACGTCTAATGGCTAGCCCCCTACTTCCACTGAACCATGTCAGCTCAGTTCCACCAAAAGCAGCTGCAAGATGGGACGAGCAGTGCAAGAGGTTTATTAGGGACACACGTGTGAAGGGTGGTGGGTGCTGGGAGAGTTAGCAGGTCACAAGGTAGGTCTGACACTTAGGAATCAGAGGGGCAAGCAAGAAAAGTGGGTGGCAGAGTCTTTAGTCTAAAGACGGCAGTTTCTAGAGAGTTTCGACAAGAAGGTAGGAGTTCCCCAGCTGAAGCCATGTGTTACAGGACACCTGCATCGTGCAGGAAGGGGCCTGCCTCAGTGTCCCCACATACTCATTGGCTGGAAACAGCCTGAGGCATATAAAGTGTATCTTCAACACACTTGAAGCCAGATTCGGGGCCAGCAACTGGGCCATCAGAAGGAAAGACGATCTTTCTTTGCAGTTCTCAGCCACCCATACAGCAATACGGGAGGCCTCACAGGTCCCCCACCTATGCAAGTCTGTGAAGGACTTCACACCACAGGATGGGAGCCTCATCCCCTACACCTGCCAGAGATCTAGGCGGGGCACATTTTTGTGGCCGGACTCCAGGCTGCAGGGCTTGGAATACACTCAGCAGTTCTACTGATTTTGCCTCCTTGCAGAAAACTTTAAAAGGCCCCAGGACATCTAAGCGACTCAGTTGGTTAAGTGTCTGACTCTTGATCTCAGCTCAGGTCTTGATCTCGGGACCGTGAGTTCAAGCCCCATGTTGGGCTTTACAGCCATTGTGAAGCCTACTTAAAACAAAATCCCAAAGGAGCAGCTCCTTTTTTGCTTCCTGGTAATAGCCTTGAACGGTGGGAAGGAAGAGGCTGTGAACTAATTGAAAGTATCCACGGAAATTAATGACACTCACGGGGATGAAATATGGAGCTCAGAATTCTAAGAAATTGGGCCAGACTTGAAGAGTAGTTGACACCCACTGCATCTGGGTTTCTGTCACCCACTCCCTCCTCCAGTCCTTTTACTCCGGCTTGGATCTCTGTTCCTCTGCTGACTTGCTGTCTGGAAGGTCACAGAAGATACCCTGAGCACCAATGTCATAACAGCCTTTCCCGGGGTGGCCCCTCCAGAGCATGATGTCTCCATATTGCCACCAACCCCACCAGCTGCTTTACTCATGTGTGTGAAAGCCTGGTCCCTGGAGGCATTTCATTTGGAACCTTGGCTTCAGTGGGTAACTTTTGGGTCTCTGCTGCTCCCTCCCGCCCTGGCCCAACTTGACCTCAGAACAAGGGTATTCTCATTGGCACTTGCCTTAAATTTTTTTTAATATTTATTTATTTTTGAGAGAGAGAGAGAGAGAGAGAGAGAGAGAGAGAGAGAGAGAGAATGAGTAGGGGAGGGGCAGAGAGAGAGGGAGACACAGAATCCGAAGCAGGCTCCAGGCTCTGAGCTGTCAGCACAGAGCCTGACACGGGGCTCAAACTCATGAACCGTAAGATTATGACCTGAGCCAAAGTCAGATGCTTAACCAACTGAGCCACCCCAGTGCCCCAGCACTCGCCTTGAATCAAGGACTTATTTCCTGACTAGAATATTAGTACAAATCTGCTCACTCTCTCCTTGTTACAATCCTTCAGGTTGCCCCGTTGTCAGGCTGATGTGTTACAAGGTCCCATGAGTGGCCTTCAAAGTCGCCCATCAGCACCTCAAGTCCTCTTTCTGCCTTTCTGTCTTTCTCTTTATACGCCCCCCCCCCAACCCTTCCCCCCTGCCCACTGCAGTCCCTAGGACACCAGTAGGGGATGCAGAGAGGAAAATCAGGAAGAGCACTAGGGTTTTGAACTTGAAGAAGAATGGCAGAGGAGGGGCCACATGAGAGAGCAGCAGAGGGAGCCAACAGCACCCTGCACACAAGACACTTTTCCCATCACACTGGCGTCTGACTGAGACCATTTTTGCTTGATTCTGTCTCTTGAGATTTCCCCTTGTTGCCTGTTTTTGCAACAGCTGCGTCCACAGGATGACCTCGATGCCCCCTTCCCAGGGTGCCTGAACCACAGGCAGCCATCAGCCGCTGGGGGGGCAGGGTGGAAGGGGGGGGACCCATGTTTCCAACAGGAGCAGGGACCCCTGGGAAGGCAGCCCCTTCTCTTAGTCAAGCACAATCTCTGGCTCTTCTCTTGAGGGTCTCCCTGAAGGTGAACTCAAAGGCCCTTTTCTTCCCTGGGTCACTCGTGTAAATGCCTTTCAGACACTCAGCAACATGGCACAGGGTTTTCCTGATGGGGGTTGGGGAAGAGATGTTAAAACATTCAGTTGCCTTTTTGTTTATTTTTCAATAAATAACTCACCCCTTTCTCGAAAAAGGAAAGGAGAGAACTGGGTTAAGATTTGTGATCTTCTGTGTGCCTCAGTTTCCTCATCAGTGTGATGGGGAGAGTGTGGTACCTGCCTCAAAGGCTGCCGCGAGGACTGTGTGAGTTCATATTTGTAACATGTTAGGAGCAGCGCCTGGTGCATTGCAAGCACTGTCAATGTCAACAACCTGTAGCAATTACCAGTACCACCATTATTATGATCACTGTGATTTTCTTGTTCTCAAGAGGGGAAACAACTCCCCCTCTTCCTCCTCCTCCTCCCCCTCCTCCTCCTCCTCCCCTTCCTCCTGCTCTTCCTCTCCCTCTTCCTTCCCCTCCTCCTCCTCCTCTTCCTCCTTCTCCTTTGCAGCTAAAGCATCTTGGACTCCCAGGGGCTCCCCAACCCCACCCAGGGCCTCTGCCCCCTGACTGTTCTGTCTCCCATTCCATGCCTGGCCTCCAGCCCTGTGCTATAAGTCTTCTCCCTGTGAATGAGGCAAGAATGTTCCTCAGCCGGGAAAAAGCTGCTGTAGGGCAGAAGACCAGGAAGGCAGCAAAGAACAAGACCTCCTTATCAAGACGCCAGAAACACCATCCATGACAATCTGGCACCGGGGGGGATGAAACACAGTGCGAATGCCCTGCTGGAGAGGGTTCCGGGGTTAAAGCCATCACACAGAGCAGCAGCCAACCGAGGACCACACCTCAAGGGGGGGTCCCACCAAGGGGAGCAGAGGAGTCCCTGAAGGAGGTGAAGAAGTAATGACACGCCCCTCAAGCCCTCTGGGTATGAGTCTCCCGCCTCCGATTTCCAAGGCCTGGTGGCCGCAGGAAGGTGCTCCCTGCCCCCACCCCAGGCCTGGACCTCACACATGGCACCCATGAGCATCCTTCACTGTCCTGAGCACGTCTTTGTGCCAGAGGGAAGGGTGGGGCTGGCAGCCTGTCTCTGCTGGGCCCCCCCCCCCGGTTCTGCACCTGTTGTCCTGAGACAATCTCACTAGTATTTTGCTCTTAGATGCCATGGGATTTCCTTTCCTTTCCTCTTTTGAAGCTCTGCCAGCTCGGTTTTCGAATTTCAGCCCTCACTGTGGAGGACACAGCCTTTCACACAAAGATAGAAAAAAGCCAGCAAGGAGGAAAAGGGGAGGAGAAGATTCTGGGGCTAACCAAGGAAGCAAATTCAAATGAGGGCATGAGGTTCGGTGCACAAATTCGAGATCAAAGAACTCAGGCTCCTACTAGAGCCAGGATTCTTCCCAAACTTTGGGGAAGTGTGGCTCTGGAGGCCAAAGTCAGGCTCACAGAGCATTTCTCAGTGAGGAGACGTAGGGCTTTTGTGTATTGCATACGTTTTGTGATTTTGCGATGGTCAGTGGTGTTTAAATGGATTCAACTCCAAATGCTCCGGGAGGATTGAAAGAGCTTAGCAGGAAGTTGAGCAGATTCAGACACAGACTTGAGTTCCCATTCCAGCCCCCCACCCCCACCCCCACTTCCTTCCTGGTTGGGCCATCTTTAGACATTCAACTTGTAGAGTTAGTGTTTCTTTAGTTGCAAAATGGGGATGATTCTCACCTCACAGGGTTTGAGGATGGTTTAATATTATATGATGCTGTGATCTCATGGTTTGTGAGTTCAAGCCCCACGTCAGGCTCTGTGCTGACAGCTCAGAGCCTGGGGCCTGCCTCAGATTCTGTGTCTCCCTCTCTCTCTCTCTGCCCCTCTCCTGCCTGTGCGCGCGTGTGCGCTCTTTTTCTCTCAGAAATAACAAATGAATAAACTTTAAAAGAAGACATCAATACTATGTGATGTTGTCTAATGAGTACTACAAGGACAGGAAACACTCAATAGCCAGGACCATCATGTCCAGCTGCACAGGTGTGCACTGTGCCATGCTGAGGTGCCATTCACATTATCCCTGCATAACCAACCTCCAGATGTTAGTTCCCTTCGTCCCCTTTCCTCTAAATGACAGTAGGTAAAAGACAGAACAGCCAGGGAAGCTTTGTAACGATACAACAAGCTGACCAATACATGGTGCTCTTCCTCTTCCTTCACTGGACAAAAGGGGTCCATTTGTTCATCCAATAATGAATTGGATAATGAATGAATTCATCCAATTCATTCAACAGTCAATGGACACTTAATATGTGCTAGGCATACTAGACGCACAACAGGTATTTCTGCCTCCTTTCTGTAGAGCAACGTTCCTCAAACCTTTTTCCCCTGTGTCCTCACCCCAGAATGAAGGCAAAAAGCTGTTTCCGTCTGAGAGCATGTGACTGGCTTCAAGGGGTCCCTTCTCAAACTCTTAGTCTGTGTCTCTTCTCCAGATCTCACACCAGTTCCCCCCTCCACTGTGTGCCTGGTCTATCAGTCCTCAGGGTACAGTCCTTTGGTGGTTGGGGGAGGAGAGCTCTGGGGGTTACTAGGTATTCAGTGCTAACGAATCTCGGCATCAGGGCCTCGTCCCCTGCACTTGACTCAGGTCTCCTGCAAAAGCTGTCAGGAGATGCCTGCAATCAGGACCTTCCTCTTGGACATCAGCCAAATGGGTGAAAGTTCAAACTAAACAATAGGTTTTGGAAGAGGTCTTCATTCTCTGGGAGATAATCTGTGACGTTTCTACCTAGATGTGTCTTTTAGAGCATTTTGTACACATTCTTCAAAATCAAATATATATTGCTTTCCATCTTTGTCTCAGGTATAGTGCACTTACAAGCCCGATGATTCTTACCATTGATTTCAGACGTTTCCTTTTTCATTTCCACTTTTTTGTGTGCGTAACAGTTTTCAAATGCAATAAATCGTAGAGGTTCGCACTGATGTGGAAAGACAGTCCATCTCCTGTGATGCGGGGTCCCCATGCTCTTACCCCCACCCCCCAGATTATACTCCATAAACCTTTGCAAAGGTTAAAGCAAGATATTAACAGTGGTTATTCCTTAAAATGGGTCATTTCCTTCTTTTAACCTCTCCGTACTATATAAATTATAAAAGTAATATACACAGACAATGTATTTATACATTGACTGTCTTTATGCATTATTTTTAAAAAAATTTTTTAATGTTTATTTTATCTTTGAGAGAGACAGGGCATGAGCAGGAGAGGGGCAGAGAGAGAGAGGGAGATACAGAATCCGAAGCAGGGTCCAGGCTCTGAGCTGTCAGCACAGAGCCCAACGTGGGGCTGGAACTCATGAACCATGAGACTGTGACCGGAGCCGAAGTCGGACGCTTAACCAACCGAGCCACCCAGGCGCCCCTATAATGACTGTCTTGCATTGGAAAAATAACCATTCATGGTAATTGGAAAATCTTTGTCTCCGTCAATTGAGTTCTCAGATGCATTGCAGAACCTTCGCCGTCCTGCTCATCAGCCTATAATCGTTTGAAATGCTCCAAGGTCTAATTGTTCACTTGCTGAGTAAAACCGATCCCTTTGAGAATCACTAACGAGCTAATCAACACCTTTCAAAAAGAGCTGAGTAACCAGTTAAATGGAATTACATCGGCATGATTATTTGCTGTTATGAGTCAATTTTGATATTCTCAGACTTCAAAATTGGTTGTGCTTTTTCCGACTCCAGGGCAAATCAACACCTCACACTTCTCAGCTTGTCAGCACAAAAGAAAATCATTGTAAAGCCCTACTTCCTCATATGTATTTCACTGGGAGATGTGAGAAAACACGCGCTTTCAAATGCTGAACAGACACTTTCACAAAAGGTCATGCTGACCACCGGAAAATGAGCTGGTATATATAACTCCATTCGTCTTAGCAGTTCAATTAATCTTACAGTTTTTGAGTGTTTGTAAGGAGGTGGAGGGGACCAAAATCAATATGATGCCTGTGGCACAGCCCACACAGGGGCGCAGAGCTCCTCAGGATCAGGCGAAAGCAACTAGCTTTGTGCAGAGACTTTATAAAATGTTTTCATTCGGAAGGTCTCTCCAGGGTCATTAACCAAGAGCCAGTCATCCCTGTTTACACTTAAGGGCTTAGATCCAGGGGTGTGGACACCATCCTTGGGCAGGTTACAGTTGAAAACACAGAGTTCTCATTTCTGGGTCCATAGCTTCAGCTCATTTATCTTTAAAGTTTATTGCTAGAGAGGCGCCCGGGTGGCTCAGTCGGTTGAGGGTCCGACTTCGGCTTGGGTCATGATCTCGCGGTCTGTGAGTTCGAGCCCCGCGTCGGGCTCTGTGCTGACAGCTCAGAGCTTGGAGCCTGCTTCAGATTCTGGGTCTCCCTCTTTCTCTGCCCCTCCCCCGCTCGTGCTCTGTCTCTCTCTCTCTCTCTCTCTCTCTCTCTCTTTCAAAAATAAATAAACATTTCAAAAAAATTTAAAGTTTATTGTTAGAGATCAAGAGCTCTTGCCTATCTTTAAACGTGATGCTGGGGCACAAAATCTCCATCACGGCAATTGCCCTCTTAAGGTGGGAGGAGATGTGGGTACCAGCAGGGATCCCCAAGGGAGAAGCCTGTCCCTTTAATAACAGCTGTCTCCACTGCAGAACAGCCAGCTACTCATTTGAAATTCAATGCTACTGGTGGGGTGTATGTGGGACCCCAGCTTCAATAACAGCAGTAAGAGCGACCATGATGATTTCCTGCTACGTGCCACACACTAATAACCTCTTTATGTACACTGTTGCCTTAAATCCATCCCATCATCCCACGAGGCAGGGCCCTTTATCACCCCTGTCCATGTGGACACAGAGGCTCCGAGAGGTGAAGTCACTTGCCCAAGGTTACAAAAGCCGCTGCTGTGGAGCAGAGCAGAGCCTCCTCACCACGCTGCCCAACTCCAAAGCCCCTGTGGGTTGACCCCCCGTGTCACATTGTCCCCGCAACAGCACAATTTTTGATGTGGAAGACAACCAGTTGGGGCGTACTTCAGCACGGCTGCTGGGTAGGAGGAGAAGAGGGTCATCATAGCAGCAAACCCGGGAAGTTTATTTCCACCTTGCTGTCCTCCTCCCAACTCCTACCAACCCATTATGGTGCTGGGGGGAAGCCACGGGCCTCCCGTCACTCTCAACAGTCAGAGAAATGTCGCTGCCCTCTGCAGGAGAGGAACTCCAAGTAAAATGACGGCTATCATTTCAAAGTCTACTACGGATGCCATTTCATTCTTCCAAAAGATCTGATGTGTTTGCAGAGATAAACTTGAGACTTCAAAGAGACAACGGCCCTCAACTCAGTCACCCCGTGTCTGCCTCCTGGTCTCACAGTGGCTTCGGGGACCAGTGGATGGACCCACGGGCTGGTTAGAGAAGAAAATGAGTGGGAGGTCCCAGCCAGGCTGCCAGGATGGCATGAACATAACTTCAAGCACTGACTAACGATGTGCCTGGGGTCCTCCCTGAAAGGGCAGAGGTGGGGGCATTATGTGTGAACCCTTAGACCTACTGATGTTCCTACAATCCCAGATCCTCCCTCCTCACACATGAACTCTGAGTTCACACATCAGTCTCAGCTTCACCAGCCTGGGCTCTGCCATTCAAGACCCAAACTGGCTGAGGGTCCCCGACTCTACATCATGCTCCCTTTCCTGCTTTCCTTTGACCTTCACTTGTTCTGGCATCCACCTTAGCTCTGACTCTCCAGGATCATGGACTCAGTCCATCCCAATGCCTTCTTGCTTCCATCCAGTTAGTGTGAATTTCCAAACGTTTCGTGACAGCTTGCTACGTGCGGGGCTTTGTGTTACGTTCTGTGAAGGATCAAAGGGGCTGCACGTTGGCTTTACCACTTATAAGCTGGAGGACCCTAAGAACGCTCCCTAACGACCCTCCTTTTCTGTAAAATGGGTCTAATATTACTCCCTGCTACCCCACCCCCACACCCTGCTGAACATTCAAGTTGCTGCAATTATTAAATAGGTTAAAGCTCCACGCTTTAACAGGTAGTCGGGACTTACATAGGTGGATATAAGATGGAGCGATGTCTTATAATAGTTAAAGGTTCCCCTTCAACTGAGGAAGGGCTGCAGGAGCATGAGGGTTGAGCCAAGAATGTATAATGGCAGGTGTTGGTGTATGAGCAAAGGGTAGAATCCATCGCGAGAGGAGAGGACAGAAAGGTAAGTGCTCTGGCGACCCTGCATGTACCCACGCAGCCAAGGGCTAGACCTAACCTCATCTGAGTATGGGCAGAACACTGGTGCTTCTTCCAGAACACGAGAGGCTAGGGGGCTTGTAGAAGCTGCTATGAGGCCATCTTCTATTTGCCTCGCCCAGTTTCTGGGGGGCTGTCATGAGGCAGTTCCTCGTGGCCCCAGGGTTCTGATGATGTATGGAGATTTCTGCCCTCCTTCCCGTCTCTCCAATTAGAGGTACAGAACATAAACTATTTAGTTGCAATCTACAACATGGTGTCCCACACCGTATTGGTCATTTGACCACTTTTGCTTCTGTGCTGTCCATTGGGTATTTGGGACAAGGATCATGGGGAGCTGGGACCTTCAGCTTATTTCTCTTTTCACTATCTGTGACAATAATGAACTGACTAAACCAAAGAGTGGCTCATTGTATATTTACCACCCAACATGGCCAGGCCGTGGGCTTGCCTTGGCTTGTGTGCATGATAGAAGTGAGAATTCTATCACTCGAATCAAATTCTAGGGTGGGAACTTATTTTTTAGGCTCTTGAGTCACAACATCTTCCTTCTGGATTTCTGAGCCTTTGCCTGCTCTTATTTTTATAGCAAATCCCAGAATGACTAGACTTTGACACCTGGGCCCATCCTGTCCTCTGTTGGTTCACCTGTCCTTCTCTTGTGAGCCTGACCTTTAGGACCAGTGAGAGGTGAGCAGTCAAGAGAAGCCAATTATCAAATGCTCAGAGAATCTCAAGTGTCATTGTATCTGCATTTCCTCAAAAGTAAAAATTTGCAGGATTTTCATCCAAAATATAGTTATATATAAGGATGGATATAAAAATATGTTGTGTAGAAGCATTAGATTCAAGGGCAAGACAGTGGGAAGAGCTTAAGAATCCAACAACAGGGAAATGGATAAAGATACCATGGTACATGCACTAAAATACAACTACCAAAAATAATGACCTTGAGCAATGGTTAGCGACAGGACTGTCAAGAACCATGAAGACTCTGGGGTTCTACCCCCTTGTAAGTTAGCAGGTCAGCCACAGTTTCATGGATGCTGGCAGAAAATTTAAGACTCTTGGGTCAGAGACCAAGGGCTTTATTACTCACAGCAATAGCAGTAACCAGAATATCAGGATTTTTTTTTTCCTGCCAATACCCCAAGCTCCAATTCCCAAAGTGACCCAAAGAGGTCCAGGCGACGACACCTGCATTGCCATCAACAATGGGTTGGTTGCATTTTAAGAGGGCAATTCTGAGCTTAGGGAACCCAAATCTCTTTTAATTGACAATCAGCATTCCTGCCCTTTGTTCCAAAGGGAGACACTATCTTTATCCTCCAAGATTGTTTGCTACATACATATCCTTGAACAGAGAGTGTAGGGCAAAGTGCCAGAAAGTTCCTCTGTTCCCAAGAAATGCAGAAACATGAAAGGCTCACAGAGAATTATTTCTTAACAATGATAAAATACTGACAATATATTGTTTAGTGAAATAAAGTAAGTGGCCCTACAGTATAACCTCATTTTTGTCAAATATTTAAATTTGTGTATATGGATATGTAGAAAAGCATGGAGGGGCGCCTGGGTGGCTCAGTCGGTTGAGCATCCGACTTTGGCTCGGGTCATGATCTCATGGTTCGTGAGTTCGAGCCCCGCGTTGGGCTCTGTGCTGACAGCTTGGAGCCTGGAGCCTACTTTGGATTCTGTGTCTCCCTCTCTCTCTGCCCTTCCCCTGCTCATGTGCTCTCTCTCTCTCTCTCTCAAAAGTAAATAAACATTAAAAAAATTTTTTTAAAAAGGAAAGCATGGGGGGCGCCTGGGTGGCTCAGTCGGTTAAGCGGCCGACTTCGGCTCAGGTCATGATCTCGCGGTCCGTGAGTTCAAGCCCCACGTCGGGCTCTGTGCTGACAGCTCGGAGCCTGGAGCCTGTTTCAGATTCTGTGTTTCCCTCTCTCTGACCCTCCCCCGTTCATGCTCTGTCTCTCTCTGTCTCAAAAATAAACATTAAAAAAATTTTTTTAAAAGGAAAGCATGGAAGAACATTCATCCAGATTATCGATAGAAGAGTTTTTGTGATTCTTTTCTGTTATAAGTTCAAATGTTTCTAGCGAGCACAAAATACTTGTTAAGCTAAAAATTTGAAAATTGAAAAAATAACTCCCAGATGTCAATTTTATAATTGAAGGAGCCCCTAGAATTTTCCTGCTGTTTTCTGCACGGGCACGTACAATACAGCGATCACATCTTGGAGGAGATAAGGACACACTTTATATTTTCACAAAAGACCTGCCTATTGACATGGCAGCTAAGGAGCTGTTGATAAGTCCATGCCTCTTTAAACAATGCAGATCACGTTCACTTCAAAGCCGTGCGTGAATTTTTATTTTCCATGGCTCCTGCTGCTTCCTGCCTGCCTGACAGGCAAAGAAACGTTAAGTGTATTAAAGGCCTCTCTCTTTCCTCCTTATTTTTGTCAAAGATGATAGAAGTGTTTAGAATGTTTTTCATATTTACGTTGGCTTCAGAGCATAAGTCTGAATAGATTCTCCAAAATAAACTTTCTTTTTCTGCATGCATTTGCCCCATATAACTGTATGTATTATGAATTGCTTTATAGTAACCACTCTGCTATTCCATATTTTTTGTGTTGGGTCCATACAAACTTTTGTTTGGCTTAATGGTTTGAATACACACATGCACACACACACACACGTCACTTAAAAGCATAGAGTATATTTTCTCATACCTGATATTTAAAGGCTATCAAACTTTCCAAGAAATCACTTTTTTAGAAGCATTTCAATTTATGATAGTTGCTTACGTAAATTATCATTTAGTTTTTCAATTGCTTTCCTGGGATCAATCCGTGCTTAGTTTAACTTAATACATCATGGGCACGGAGAAAAAGCATAAGGAGAGCGTGTTACCATTTGCCTGGGGCTCTCTTACAGTTTTGTTGAGATTCTTTGGGTTGCAAATATCAGATGTCCACTTCAAATTAGCTTAAGCCCAGAGTGGAATTTATTGGAAGACACTAAGGTCGTAGCTCCTTAGGTCAAAGAAAAGGCCAAGTGAAGTTTAGGAAGAGGAGAGAGGAGGTAGGAGCCCGTCCAGCCTGAGTCTGTGGTCTTTCCTTGCGGACCTCCGTTGTCCGTATCGCCCAGCTCTCCTTTCTCATTGGCTTTCCAGAGAAAGAGGATCGGAATGGTCCAGTTTGAGTCAGGGGTCCACATCTGCTGCCACCACCTATGGCTGGGAGAGCAGGCTGTCACTGTAGGACCATGACTGCCGGGGGCCCACACTGTATATATTTGCATATGTGTGGATGTACGTGTCACAAGGGGCGGGGTGGAGGAGGGATGACTTTCAGGGATCTGTGACCGTACTGACATCCCCCAAATGTTTTCTCCACACGTGCTTTTGATCTGGGGGGATAGAAACTTCTGTTTTCCTTACATTTTAATAATACCGCTGCTGATAACTTCCCCTGTCTGGGTTTTGGTACCCTAACCGGAAGTTGCATAGAGACACCTAAACACCCTTTGAACACTCACGACGTGTGCCAATAATGCATCATCCAGCACATGGGGAGTTTGTCCCAGTGGAAAATACAGCCGGCCGGGTAAAAAACAGGTTCCAGTTGGAAATACGTACTGCCCTTTGTAATGGGACTGCCAAGAATGAATCATGTTCCAAATACGTCCTTTTAAAAGAATAATGCTGCCCTCTGACACCAACTTAATAGGTTTTTCCCTCTTTGGAAGTAAACTTCTTCTTCCTGTGCAGTTTCACTAATGTTTGTGAGTCAGATGCATATAATTGCCTGCCTGACTGTGTCCGGCCATCTTTGCTACAGTGAACTGCCTGCAGTTAACTCATCATTTGCATGCATGGGCTGGAGGAAGGTGAGATTTAGCCTTTGGCTGGGATCAGGGACCAGACGGAGGCATTGACCTGTATCTGCCTTTACTGCTGATGGAGACTTTGTCAAATAGTATTGACTGTCAGGAGTTTTATCCCCTGATCTGTAAGGTAGTATCAGAATGCCCATCTTACCGAAGGAGCTAGAAGACAGACGGGATAATGTGTGTGAACATACTTGGATGCTGTAAATCTCTATGTAAATGTTAAGTATGTTCTCCATTTTAAAATCTGCCAACACATATCTCTTGGGTGTGTTAAACCACATACATCCATGCTTCCAATCAACCAGAGACCTTACTTTCTCTGGGCCATGTGGCAGAGAAACAAAATCTAAATTATTTTGTTTGAACTGCTGTTTCACTTTAGAAACTATGAAGTCTTCAGAGAAAATAAATATTCTGTGATAGTCACAGCTGTGCCCCTATGGGAGCAATTAGGAGAATCTCATAGGCAAAATTATATATAAAATATGCCCCAGGAGATTCATTTTTCCACTGAGCCATTCCATAAAAATGGGAACCATTCCTATCCATACCCCATATCATTCCCTAAAGACATAAAATCCTTGTAGATTATCAGGGTTACTTATATTTTGTTGCAAATATAAATATTAGTTATATAGGCTGTTAGGATTTATTATTTATAACACATAGGGTCACCTCAAATGCTTAGATACCATTTATAAAAGGTAAACAATTTGTTTTCTTGCAAAAATAGACTTAAACCCATAAAGGATCCTTCCCACTCTAAAGATAATTCATGTCTCTTTACCCTCTAAGGAAATTAAAATTTCTGGCCATGAGCTTGGCGTGCATCCATTACTGGTATGCCCATCTGTCCAGGACCGCCCCATCTCATAGCACATCTGAATGACCACATAAATCTGCTTCCTAAGCCACACTTGCTGGCATCTAAAATTTCAAAGACAGAATCATCGACAACACCCACAGCTAAGAGAAGTCAAGCAGAAGAATCGTAAAGGCCATTTGTTTGGAGAGAAGGTGGCCACTGGTAAGAATCAAAGAATGGGGGTACAGAAGTCAGAATAAAGGACTTAAGGTAGGTTTGGATGCTAGGAAAATAGAAGCACAGATACTCATTTGCTTGACAGATACATTAGCAATGGAAAAGGGGAGAGGAATAGAACAATGCCCCAAAGGAAGTCATGCATCTATTTTCTTGGTTGCTTACAGCCCCAAAGGCCCATGTTTCAAGACCAAGGGAAAGGAGTTAATGAGATCTTACCAGCTGTAAACTGTGCCATCTTGGACAAGTTACTTGACTTTTCTGAGCCTAAAAAGTTTCTTCTGTAAAAAAAGGGATGATACCATAAATTTCACTGCTAATGAAGTAATTCATGAAATGCCTAGCTTCGCATAGTACGTGGCACCCATTAAATGATCAAGAAATAAGATGCTGATTAGCAAAAAGAAGGAGGATGAAGAAAAAGAACAGCCAAAGCAGCAACAGAAGAGGGACAAGGTGGGGAAGGAGATGATCCTGGAGAAGCTAGAAAGGGATTCTCTGCAATGAGAGAGAATAAGGATGGGTGCACGTGCAGGTAGAGGGAGAGACGTTCTGGCAAAAAGTTAGGAGGGGAAGTTCCTGATGGACGTTTCCAGTTTCCTCAACAAAGGACAGACACATGTCTGTTTTGCTTTGTTTTGTTTTTGAAACAACTGGGAGGGGCACTTAGGTTCCTTCCACCCTCCCATTCTTTCCTTCTTTCTCTTTAAGGGAAAATGAGCAGGAGTTCCTGAGTGTTTCTTTTTCAGTGTTTTCTACCTTCATGTGAGATTTAAAGAACTAATGTTCATTCTGTAGGCTCTTGTAAAGCATTCCGAGCTCTTCTGAAGAAGGAGCCGTAGAAAGGGAAATAATAGCTCTAAGGAATGTTGAAAGCCTTACAGTATTAATGTAATGATATGCAGCCCAGAAATGGATCCCAGAGCCAGAGAAGCTTGGGTATCGGAGAGAAAAATGTAAACTTAATTGGAAATCTTGCCCAACCTTGTATCTGCTATGCACTATTTACTCTGTTTGGGGGCTTTCCTTGTAATTGGGTTATTAAAATGCAATCACTTTCCCTTTTTAGGTTACCTGAAGCCATATCATTTTTCCCAAGCAAAGTGCAAAGACGAAAGTTAAAATAAAAGCCTGGCTTTGCATATCACGTAAAATATCTTTGAATGGATTTATCCATTTATTGAAGAAATGTTTCATGAGAACCTACTATGTGCTAGGCATTTTGCATTTAATGGAGATATACGCCTCATGACTTCTAGAATTGTTAGGAGAAATTTCAATTCTGGATGAAATGATAAATAAACATAAGCTATTGTCTCCCTTCCTCAAACCCAACTTTGAAGATTTGGGGAAAAAAGCAAAAGACATGTGGATGTAACCCTGCACTTAACAGCAAAACCGTGAATTATACATAGGAAGACAGAAGGTGGTTGAGTCTCGTGCATAAGGAAAATGACAGCCTATATCAGGAGAAGCCAAAAAGCCATAGGTGGGAAGTGTGCTTGGGCGGGGGCGCTGGCTGATGGTAACTTTTTCTTTTTTCCACCTTGACCTCAGTGGACTACTGACTTGTCACTTCCGTGGCAAATCACCTCCCTAGCCCAATACTCCCTAGGGGCAATCAGGTGATGTGGGGGCAGAGCTGGAGCCCCTCTGGGGTGATAAATGTAGGGAGGCTGGTCAGCCCCTGCATATTTCCTCCTCATATCCCACAATGCCTAAAGCAAAGAGGGATGGTTTTTGGAAAAGAACAGTTACCAAGTTTCTCTGAGGGTGAGAGTCTGGGAGGTGGGGGTAGGGGCTGGAAGGTAGGAGCAGAAAGCAAACTGGGAGTGGTTTATTTCTTTTTAAGTAATTTCCACACCCAGTGTAGGGCTTGCTTGAACTCACAACCCTGAAATCAAGAGTCAGAGGGTCCACGTACTAAGCCCATTGGCCACCTGGGAATGGCTGATTTCTAAGAATAACACCAGAGGTGGTCCCACTTGAAGTATCCTCCTAACCCCACAGTCTAGCGTTTGTCTCTCCCTCAGGTACACATTACTCTCTACCTTAACTGAAATTCCCAAGGGAACACGCAGGGGGTAGATAATGAGACATCGGCAGGGCACACGGACCCTGAAAGACAACATACTGACAGACCTGTAGCGGAGAAATTTAAAATAAGCCCAATAAATATCTTGAAATATCTTGAAATAAACAAACATCTTTAAATAAATATCTTTAAACTTGAAACATGAAGGAAGAGCAAGAAGTTATGAATACGACACAACGGGAGATCCTAGGTATGAAAAATCCAAGTGTAGAAATGTAAAACTCAGTTGATGTGTTGAAGAGTTGAATGGCTACTTTCAAAGAAGAAAGATAAATTTAGGAGAGAGAGATGAGGTGTAGGAGGTGTGGGTGAGTAAAGGAATTAACAAGCTTTATTTTTGGTTTACATATGCAATGACCTCCTATTACTTCTCCCTTACAAAAACCAAAGTACTACCAAGGCAACCAAAACGAATGCTCCAGATGTGACCACCATGACAGAGACGAGCTAACGGGATGGAGGAGAGTGTGTGAATATTCTTCTAATAGGAAAAACACCTGTAATAATAAAATGAATAACAACTAAAGCCTAATAAATTATACTACACTTGATCTTAGCCAGAAGGCCGAGAAGCGATAAGCCTAATAAATTATAAAATAAAAAAAATGTGTTTTGGCAGGGGGAGAGGAAAAGGGGTGAAGACTGAGATGGGCTGGGGCTGTTGTCTTCATAATCCTGGAGGTAAAACAGTAACATCCTCATTCAAGTACATGGAGAGCATGTAATCACTCAGACTATGTCCCTTTGGATCAAAGGAGCCCCCTCTGAGACCTCATTTCTGAAATCCACGTTCAGTGTAAGTCTTATGCCCAATGGCTCCCCCCAAAAATGCAACCATTCCATACTCAAGCCAGACCTTAGCAGTACCCAAATGCAAAATATAAACACATTATTGGGATACTATTTCCATCACTTTCTCCGCCCCCCCCCCCCCCCCCGCCCCACACCCTCTCCTGGACTATTAGATTTTAGATTACAAACCATCCTTGGGAAATTTCCATCCTTGGAAAACCATCCTTGGGAAATGCTTCTGGTGTTTCTGAGCCTGGCTCAGCGAATAAGCAGATGATTCCTTAAGCAGAATGATAGAACTTCCACTCTGCAGTTACCCACCCTTTTCTCTGCAATAGCTTTTAGAGCAGCCTTTCATCTGCCTTCAATTCGTTGGTCCTTCTCTAATTAGCCCAAGTATTTCATTATCAGCCCATGCCTGGTCAATCATCTGGCTACCAGCAGTATCAATCAACAAGACATCTCCGATTTAATCTGTAGGCTCACAGCACTGGGACGTCATGTGTCCTCTTCTGTCAGAGATTTATTAAGGAGGGAGGATTTATTGCCCTCTCAGCAGATACTTCTTTCATTGTTATCTTCTTATTATGGTTGGTTAAACCTCCACTGTGATCCCTCCCATCGTGTGGACCTCCACGTGGAAAGGTATTTTGTACTCAGGGAAGAGTCCCTGATGTCACCAACCCCCAAGCAGTATCTTCAGGAATCACGTGGGAGAACGTTTACCATCACAGGCCAGGCAAGGGCCATGGGAGGCTTGAAGCCTCTCCTTATGCTTTGTGTTAACTGAATTTAATGAAAGCTGCTTAGAAGGATCATAATGAGGCCTTGACATTATTAGTTTCTTTACAAAAGTGACTGGTCAAATTCCTTGAGACTTAGATTTTTTGTGGGGGCAGTCATGGAAAGGACTGAATTGTAAAAAACAGGGTTTAGGGGGGGCTGCCTGAGTGGCTCAGTCTGTTGAGCATCCGACTCTTGACTTGTCTCAGGTCGTGATCTCATGGTTTGCGATTTCAAACCCTGCGCCAGGCTCTGTGCTGACGTGGCGGAACCTGCTTGAGATTCTCTCTCTCTCTCTCTCTCTCTCTCTCTCTGTCCCTTCCCTTCCCCCCCCCCAATAAATAAATAAATAAACTTCAAAACAATTAAAAACCAGGGTTTTTTTTCACAAGTTGTGTTTTTTTGTTTTAGTAAATTTCTCCTCAACTCAAGGTTCTAAGAACTTCTTGATTTGTTCAACTAAGCACCCATGGTATGCAAGACCTATGCCGGGTGCTGGGGAGATGGTGGTGTTGAAGTCGGGTCTGGCTTGTTTACCTGAGGAAAGAACAGTAACAGAATTCTCCGGAGCTCTTCCAACAGGTAAGGTCTTTGATTCTGACCGTCTCTATAAAAAGGGGCAAAACAAAGCTACAGCGTCTTTGGAAAAATTTCCCCAACAGACACAGTGCTGAATTTCTCAGGATATGCTTTTTAGTTATCTTAGCCTGTCACAACTAGAGAGCATCAGACCCTGAGCGGATTGTATTATTTGGTTCCTCGTTTCCTTAGCAGAGGTACAGGGAGCAAATCAGTCAGGCCCAAGAAAGAAACTGTACTACTCTTTTAGGCATTCAATTTTCTATTTATTTCTTGTTATGAATATACTTCCGTATTCCAGGTTAGAGGGGAAAGTGTCTGTACGACAGCGTTTAAATTGCCCCTTTGTCTTTCCAAACTGGGAGAATGAAACTTGGACTAACGAATAATGTGCCAGTAATGCTCTTCCACCCTCTGGGGCGGTCAGGGGTGGGGTTTAAATTCTAACAGCAAGAAGTCAAAGGCCACTTCCCAGGAGTTGAGGCAAGGTCCAAGGACTAGCTCCCTGTTTGCAGGGAATGCAAGTTATCTTGGGGGCCCTGTGGTAAGAATTTCAGGGTGTCTTTAAACGTTCCAGACCCACCGATGGTGGGACTGTGAATAGGTACGCCCACTTCGGAAAAGACTTTGGCATTCCTGTTAAACTTGGGGACACACATACTTAGAGACCGAGAAACTTTAACACCAAGACAATTACCCTAGAGAAACTTCTGCCTAAGCGTACAGGAGCGAGAGTAGTCCAGTAGCAAGATGTCAACAACCTGAACATCCGTCCACCCGTAGATGGTAGAATGGGTCAATTCTGTCATAGGTACATAATATGATACCACAGCATCGCAAGAATCGATTGCAACTATACGCATTTGCGTGAATGAATTTCATAGACACAAGGTTGAGTGAAAGACACGTTACAAGAGACCATCTGTAGCAGGACTCCACTTGTATGGAATTCCAAAACAAGAAAACTAAGCATATTGTCCAGAGATGCACAGAGAGATATTAAGACTCTGAAGAAGGCCAGGGAAATGATTACCATGAACAACACCATATTGGCTGTGATTAAAAAAGCCTGCAGGTGGGGGACCTGGGTGGCTCGGTCGGTGAAGCGTCTGACTTTGGCTCAAGTCATGATATCGTGGTTGGTGAGTTTGAGCCCCGAGTCGGGATCAGCGCTGACAGTGCAGAACCTGCTTCAGATCCTCTGTCTCCCTCCCTCTCTGCCCCTCCCCATCCCTCTCTCTCTCTTTCTCTCTCTCTCTCTCTGTCTCTCTCTCTCTCTCTTTCTCTGACTCTGTCTCTGTATCTCAAAAAAATGGCTGCAGGTTTTGGGGGGTAAGTAGGCAAAATTCTGTTTCTTGGCCTGGGTAGTAGTAGCAAAGGTATTCCATTTATGACTATAAAACGGAGCATATGCTTGTATGCACTTTTCTGTATGTCTGTTATATTTCAAATGAAGAAGAAACGATCTCCGTTTCTCGGAAATATCTTCCGGTGCTTTTGACTCTTGCCTGTTGGGCCCCCTCTCTCCGACGTACTCCCCTCTTCCCCAGATGTTTGGGTATCTCTGCAGTGTCTTTCAGGGTATGCATTGTCCGAGCCCCAGAAAGTGGAACGACCTGCTGGTGATGCCCTCCCTGCGGTCAGCGGAGCGTGTATTGTCTCCCAGGGTCAGTGCCTGTCGGCTCCGCCTAAACGATCCACGTTGACCAGCACAGGCTGCAACCACTGACAGGTCCCCAGGGCTGCCGACATGGGCGAGGGGAGCTTGGGGCTGCGCTGCTGGGTCAGTATGGGTTGGGGACAGTGGCCATGATTATATTGAACTATAGACTCTGATTTCAAAACTTTGAGCATAGAAATGCATGGTTGGGAGTGGGGGTGAATAGTGCGGTTTGACTGAAGCAGAAGAGAGACTATGTGCCAGAGGAGATACACTCCCTCAGATCAAGCTTTTCCCCATCTTTACAGCCTTTACGTTGCTGAATACCCCAGGGTGAAGAGGCGCATCAGAACTAACACGTTGGTGTGGTTGCATGAATCGAATTCATTTCAGTCACTGAACAAGTATGATTGATTAGCTACTGGCGCTCAGAACAGATCCAGCCCTCCAGGTGGAGAGATCTGAAAACAGACCATCCCCTTGGGGAGTTGGAGACAAAATACAGGCAGGTAAGCTGGCGCATCCTCTGAGGTGTGTGATGAGAAGCACAGGCAGGGGGCACCATGGGGGTGCCCAGAGGCGGGGTGCATCTACCATGAAGAAAGGAAGCAGGGAAGGAACATGGCTGTTTGGTTGGTCCACGGACACTTTAAACTCACTGTGGCCAAACCTTAAATCATCATCCTCTCCCTCAAAACCTTTTCCTCCCCCTGTATTGCCAACCCAGAGTAATCCTCCCCATCCTGCCACATGGAAACCAGGAGTGGGAAAACCCCAAGCAGAAAATGGGAGTCGTGTTCAGATGTGCCCTCTCACTCACTGTCTCCTTCCATCACTGCCTGTGTTGGCCTATTCGAGGACTGCCATTGGAGAGCACTCTCCTGGACCAGGGGTCTGAACCAATGGAGCTATCAAGCAAGGAATAGCAGATGGCAGCAATATGTTACCTTTTCTTCAGGGGGAGACTCAGTGGAAGACATAACATGAGATCTATGGACCAAGTAGACTTGCAAATATTGAAACTCATAGTAGGGTCACCCATTTAGTCATAGCAGCAGGGCAGGGCATCCTACATCCAGAAAAGAATGAGGGCATGCAGAAGAAGAGATTAACTGGTGTTCTCAGAGGACAGGTTCACCCCCGAGGGAGAAGGGCTGGCCTGAGCTGACCTGAGCATGCCCAGTTCTTGTTCCCAAAGATGCTGATTAAATGTCACCAACTCCCCAAAGAAGGAACAGAGTGAAAGAGCTCTAAAAAGTCCGGGAGTGCACTTAGGGAAAACTTCCTCATGGAAACCCAGAGTGTAGAAAAACCCAGTCCCTCTATTTTGTGAATATCTCATGCTTTGTCTGCTCTTCTCCAAACCCACTGTTAAAACATTATAACGTTGCTCTAGTCCAGACTTTCTCTAATTCCTTGCTTGAATTATTGCTTCCTGCCCAAGCTGATTCATGAATCCATACTGCAGGCTGAATCATCTTTGTCAAAACCAATCCAGGCTTAGGATTTCCACCTTAAAATATTTTCGTGGATCGTCTCTGTTGTCACAATCAAGCTCAAAGCCATTTGCTTGAGACACGAGTGAAGTTTCGTGTTAATTACATTCTGCCATTCTGCTCAGATTCATTCTTGGACACTTTGCCTATGTGTGCCTTCATGCCAGCCCACCCAGACTACCAGCAGTTCCTTGGACAAAGTGTGCATTTCAGGCCTCCATTCCCCGCCCCCATCCTTCCCTCACCTTCTCCCTTCTCTGCCTGGGTAACCCTTACTTAGCCTCAGAATAGTGTCGCTTCCACCCTCTATCTGAATAAAATACACTTTGCCTATGCCCCCACAACACCCTATGTGTACCTCTAACATAGTATACATTCATTCTGCTGTATTGCATTTTTAAAACCTGTTACTCTTTTCGGGGCACCTGGGTGGCTCAATCGGTTAAGCATCCGACTTTGGCTCAGGTCATGATCTCACAGCTTGTGAGTTCGAGCCCCGTGTCGGGTTCTGTGCTGACAGCTCAGGGCCTGGAGCCTGCTTTGGATTCTGTGTCTCCTTCTGTCTCTGCCCCTCCCCCACTTGTGCTCTGTCTCTGTCTCTCAAAAATAAATAAACGTAAAAAAATTTTTTTTAAAACCCTGTTATGCTTTTCCTTTGGACTGTGGAGTCATTGAGGACAATACCACTTATTTCTTGTATACCCAGGGCTGAGCCCTAAGTCTGACATAGATGAGACATGCAGAAAGTGAATGGTCAGATAATTTCTACCAGTCATTCTTGTTTTGATATTCCATGGTTTAATGAAACGCTGCCATCCCAGTAAAGGAATAGAACACAGGTAATAAAGATGACCAGCTGGGAAACAAACAAACAAACAAACAAAAAAAAACACTGACCTCTGTACATCCCTTTAGACGGAGCCTTTTTCATTTACTCCCTTCCCTGTTCCCTCTGGGGCAACTTCACTCTTAACTCTGGAGCCACAGAAGAGGCAGAGAGAAAAATGGACACACAAATGCCAATCCCTTCAGCTTGCTCACGAAGGCACAAAGAGGCTGAGCTCCTTCTGTGCAATGATGGCGGCTAGCAGGAAGGTGGGCAGGTGGTTTCATGAACATCTGGGTTCCCTGTGCTGGATATGACACAATGGCGGAGATGGGACCCTGCCCTAGACACTCTCCTCACTTGGGTCTCAGGATGGCCCTGTTATTGACCGTAAGACCCTCTCCCCTATGCTTCCAGTCAATGTCCTCTACCCAAAGCCCTCCTGGCTTTCACCCACCTTTTCCTCCACACGGAGGTCTCACAACCACGTGATGCTCAGGCTCTCATTCCTGCGTACTTCATTTTCTTGTGCTTTTGTCTTCTCATGATCCCATCAGTAACATAAGAAGAGACCCCTGTAATGAGAGTAACCATGAGTGGGAACTGACAAGTCCACCTGTAGTGGGGTCTTCTCCACATGGTTGGCACCCTCCACCCCTGAATCGCTCCCCAATCTCCATCTCCTCATCATGTCTGTGTCTCCCCACTTTGTGAAGAATGCTACATACAGGTTTTGCTCCCACCAATAAAACATAAAGTACAAAAGATCCCAGTGCATTCACCTATAAAAGATCTCGTAACAAACATACTGTATACTTTATTAATAATATACTTTATTCTCAATCTTTAAATTCTAGTATCTAACACGACAAAGTCTCTTCTCATCAATATTGCACACAGTTCTCATACCCATGATCTCATTTGTCTCACAACTCAACTTTGTTGGTCTTACTATTATCCCCACTTACAAACTTTAAAAGTTTGTATACAAGTTTGATAAAACTCAGGCTCCAACAGCGTAATGGCTTTGCTTAACGTCCCCATGCTGGTAAGGTGTCAAAATGAAACTAAAACAGCAACAACCCAAACAATTTATTGAATGCCTCCTATGGGCCAAGCATCGTTCTAGCCATTTGGGATACGCCAGTAAACAAAACAGATAATGTGTAATATTGGTGAGAAGGTAATTTATTGCATTAAACTATTGGAATCTATAGGTTAAGAATCACATATATGTGATGCATTTGGTAAGAGAACTTCTAGGTCTCACTCCCGGAGGAGAGACAAACAAGAAACAAAGAAATCAGGAGAGATTTAGGAGACAATAAGAGCAGGATAAAGGGAAGTCAGAAGCGTGGGGAGTGGAGGCAGATCGTGATTTTAATTAGGCGGATCAGGGCGGGCCTCATTGAGAAGGGTATATCGGAGCAAGGTCTTGGATATCTGAAGGAAGAGTATTCCAGGTGGCGGAGACCGTTGGTGCACAGGGCCTAAGGCAGGAACATGACTGCCATGTTCAAGGTAGAGAGGAGGCCATGGGCTGGGGCAGAGTGAGCAAGGGGCCAAGTACAGGAGATGAAGTTGGAAAGGTGATATAGGGGTGACGATCACATAAGGGTGGCATATTCCAGGCTTGCTGACTCCAAGTCCAGAGTTGCTTTTACCTATCACTCAGAAGACATCAGAAGGACCTCTATGCATCAAACAATAGTTACTACGGGGGCGCCTGGATGTCTCAATCGGTTAAGTGTCCCGCTCTTGGTTTCGGCTCAGGTCATGATCTCACAGTTCACAAGTTCGAGCCCTGAGTTGGGCTCTGTGCAGCCACTGCGGAGCCTACTTGGGATTCTCTCTGTCTCCCTCTCTCTGCCCCTCCCTCTCTCTCAAAATAAATAAATAAACTTAGGAGAAAAAAAAGAAATAGTTACTACAGGTACATAACAGATGGAGCCCAAGGTTTATCCTAGGCCATTTCTCCAACCACATGAGAAAGATAGGACGCGATTCAATTGTAATTTCCACATCCCATCTGGTTCAAGTGATCTATGCACTGCGGATAAAGCACTAGTCACGTCTGAGTAACTTTCTTTTTTTTTTTTTTTTTTTTTTTTTTAAATGTGTATTTTTTTTTAAGACAGAGAGAGACAGAGCATGAGTGGAGGAGGGGGAGAGAGAGAGGGAGACCCAGAATCCGAAGCAGGCTCCAGGCTCTGAGCTGTAAGCACAGAGCCCAACACGGGGCTCAAACTCACAAGCTGTGAGATCAGGACCTGAGCCGAAGTCGGACGCTCAACTGACTGAGCCACCCAGGTGCCCCCGTCTGAATAACTTTCAACGGGCACGACCTAGAGTCGGCATACATATGTTTCCCTTGTAGTGAAAAATCCTTTTAAAACTTAAGGGAAGAGTAGGAAATGTTTTGAAGTTTCCCCATCAGTCATTAGAATAGCATTATTGGGACTTCTGTTTTCTTCCCTGTGCATTGCTGATCGGGACCAATCTCTCCCTCCTTCGAAGAAGACAGAGAAGCGCAGTTTCATGGGGCCAGAAGCTACAATTATCGGTGACCTTCATTTGAATTTCATGTCCCCCAGGGAAGGAGTTTGGAGGCACAAGTCTTGCTTTATGATGGTGATAACAAAGTGGCAGGAAGACTGTAGCTCCCAGGAACGATGGGCGTGGTATTAGGAGAGAAACGCCTTTAGGCACAGGCCCTGAAGGGAGAGACAAGGTTCACGGGGAGCTGACTTTGGCTGAGAGGCTGTATCCCTGCCCTTTCACTCTGCTGCCTGGGCGGCCCCAGCCCAGCTCCACGCAGGAGGTCTTTAGATAAGCCATCTGTACGCTAGGTGCACAGAGCAAGTTCAAGATGCTCCTAGATGCCACTTACAGCACCTAGATTCCAAGTCGCTCTGCTGGAAAGGGAAATTTATAGGAAAACACACGGGCTGGATAGGCATTATTTTTTAAAGAGTACTCTCAGGTATAGATAATTTATGAACTTCATTCTATGTAAAAGTATAACCTTTTCTTTTGGGGGCATGAGCTTTGAAGTCAGGAATCCCAGTTTTGCCTTGGGTACATTTCCAACCTCTTCGTGGTTCTGTTTCCTCATTTTTACTTTGCAGGGCTATAATGGACTTAAACGGGATCAGGTATGTAATGTGCCTCGCCAAGCATTTGGTACACAAAGGGGATCAGCGTTTGCTCTTATTTTAAAAGGCTATTTAAAACCAGCTCTATTAAAATAGATGTCTTGAATAATTTCTTGGTCCAGAAACGCTAACTACAGTATTGGTGATTCTTTTCCCCCTCAAACTTTTTTTTTCCCTACCCGTCAAAATCTAAATGACGGCATCGCAATGAGTGGTAATGAGGTACAGTGAGTGTCTTACGCTACATTAAAATCCTAATATAAACCATGAGCTCTTACTGCCCAACCAAAGGGCAAACTTCTCATTTACAACCCAACAAGAGAATTAAGGATTTGGCAGCAAGAGGCCACACTCAACTTCTTTGCGTGGACAGTTTGTATTTGCAAACATTTTCTGATTTCCAAAGGGGAAAAGAGCAAGAAATTTCAGCAATAATTCTTGCAATTCCAACCAATATTTCTAACCCAAAGGGAAGTTTCTTAGAATATGTAGAGGCTTCTTGGTAATCAATAAGAAAAAGACAGACAACCCAATTAAGACATGGGCAAAAAACTTCAAGTTCCTCACAAGAGATGGATAACACGCAAATAAAAAGGTGCTCAATATCACTACTTATTAGGAAAAACAAATTAAAACCCTCAACGAGATAGGACTATGCACCCACCGGAGTGGTTAAGATTAAGAAGAGAATACCAGGTGTTGACAAGGACGCAGAGCAATTGAAACATTGTGTAATCTGGCCCAACCACTCTGGGAAATATATATATATATATATATATATATATATATATATATATATATATATGCTTGGATAAAGAAGTGAGAACAGTGTTTACCTTTAGGAGTTGATAATGACTGAGAAGGAGCACAGGGCAGCTTTCTGGGGGTGATGGGAATGTTCTATATCTTGATCCAGATCATAGCTGCATGATGGCGTATATTCAAAGTCATTGAGTTGTATACTTAAAAACTGTGTAACTTACCTATGTACGTTATATCTCAATTAGAAGAAAAAGAGGGAGAACATGTGGAGGAGAAAAAAAAAAATGAAGGAGCTCCCCAGAGCTGAAAGTGTGTAGGCAGAGTATGATAACTCCTCCAAATACTGTGAAGATTTTTTTTTTTTTTTTTTTTTTTTTGGCTTTAGGGCTTTAGGATGAAAAGATCCACAGGCTGGGCTCCTTGCTTTGGTAAATAGCTAGAGGTCATTTGGATTCGAGCACTGCTTCAGAAGCATGGTGTAACGTTGGAAGTTTTGCGATGCAGAACTCTAGACAGAGACACTGAGCAGGAAGTTTCTGTGATGTCTGGAAGTTTCTGTGATGGTCTAGTATAGGACTACTTAACCTCAGCAATATTGTTATTTCGGACCAGAAAATTCATTGTTGTGCAGGGCTGTCTGTGCACGATAGGATGTTTAACAGCATCCCTGACTTCTGCCCACTAAATGCCAGTATTATCCCTATAGTCATAAATCAAAAACTTCTCTAGACATTGCCAAGTATTACCTTTCAGCCAGGGCTGGGAGCCAGATTGCCCTTTGTTGAAGCCACTGGTCTAGAAGATCAATGACTCCTAATTTACATGACCTACTTGGAAAGAAGCATGCCAGAATCACCACGAGAGCCTTTAAAGACCAAAGATGTGTTATCCTCTGTGCCAAATACAAGGTCAGCCAAATTAATTCTCAATTCCCTTCTCTTATTGCCACGGGGTGTATATGACACAGTTGTAGCCAATTCGATGTAAACGATAAGTTTTCTGCAGGCGCTTTTTTCTCCGCTGTCATATAAACATGATGGCTGGAGCTGTAGCAGCCATTCTGCAACCATGAAATCAAAGCCAAGAGAATTCTAGACACTCAGGTGCTGGCATTGTTCAGTGAGAGCAACGAGTGCCAGCCACTGCCTGTCTTCAGACTTTTTAGGAGGTGGAACAGTAAGCAAGTAAACTTGTGTTTGTTCACATCACTCTGGCTGGGATTTTTGTTATTTGTAGTCAAAAGCATTTATGATCCATACACTTCCCTCGAAGTGTCTCCTATGTCCCTTACCAATTTTGCCATGAGGATCACTTAAGTGAGCCACAGCTGCAGATGGGAATGCATCAGATGTTTTGGCAAAGGAGGAAGGTTTGGTCTAGTTTGGAGACTCCTAACCCTGGCTGCAGTCAGAATCTCTCCCTAGAACAAAATAATAATAATAATAAT
>NC_064818.1:74470239-74503434 GCF_023721935.1 Panthera uncia | reverse complement strand
ATAATAATTATATTATAATATATAATATATATAATAATATATAATATATATAATATAATATATAATATTATAATAATATAATATAATAATAATAATTATTATTATTATTATAGAAGGAGGAGGGGGGGAGGAGGAGGATACCAATGCCTGGGCCCCACTGTAGACAAATTAACAGGGTGGTGAGATTCCATGTCCTTTGTACCCAGCCTCTGTCAGCTGCATCCTGCTATCTACATGTATGGAGGGTACAAGTAGAGTGACAAGCAGAGGCCCATTTGCCGTGTCCCCAGCCCCACCAGCTCTCACAGGATGTTCTGGCTTGTCTGTGCCCCTGCGGCATGGTTGTGTCGTCCTTGGTGGCAGAGTAACTCCTGGGCTTAGGGAGTAAGTAAGTCTGCTACTTAGGGAGTGTGTCTTTGACCTCATTCGCCACCATTTTCTGTAGTTCAGAGCACAGCATCTCAAGGAGAGTCCTCAGGAACCAGGCGCCAATGTCTGCCTCTGTCTTCATAACCACTGTCCGTGGCCCCCCAGAAAGGTGCCCAGAAAAGGAACCCTTGATGCCGGTGATGGTCCCGTGAGCCCTGACTCCAGGGACCTTATTTCTGCACCCCAGCTGTGATGGTCTTGACATCTTAGAGGAGCAGAACATGGTAGTTATGGCAGGTCATATGGGGATCCTGATAGAAGCCTGGGTGTGGTGGTTAAGAGAAGAGGCTGTGAGACTCCTTTCTGCCCTGGAGCATGTTTCCCTACCCTTCTACGTCTCGAATGCCAAATGGGAATTACGAATGAGGTCCCTAGCGTCAGTGCCGGGTATATGGCAAGTACCAAGGGCAATAGCTCTTCCAAGGGGTGAAAAGTCATTCCTGGAAGGCACAAATCTTAGAGGTTCCAATGGTTTGGGGCCCTTCAAAGGGCCACAGTACGTAAACAGCTCTACAGTACATCTGTGGTATTAAAATTTCATGGGGAGGAGCAGGTAGGAAAATGCTATCTTAAAAGGCTCCTTAAGGGGTGGGAGGAATGAGGGGAAAGGGAAAAGGGCCAACCAACACTGACTCAGAGCCTTTTGATTAATGTGTCCCTCCGTTTTTCTGTCACTCGGAGCCCCACGTCTCTCCCCGCCCCACCTGCCATGCAAGAAGTTCCAGACAGCGGGGCCGAGATGCCCAGCTGACTGTGTCTGGCTCCAGATTTCGCTCACTTTGTTTCTTGTTTCACAAACCAGTGACCCATGAACCAGCAGAAAAGGCCCTTCCTTCAGTCCTGATGAATTGTAACTTTTCTAGGCTTTGTTTCCAGTCCTTTACCCACATCTTTTACTTTGTCTTCTATTAAGTTTTTTAGCTTGCACTCTTTCAATGGCTATTTTCCCCCCGAAACTTCTTTTGATTGTTCTTAAAATGGCCTTACAAAACCACAAATGGGGTGCCTGAGGAGTTCAGCCGGTTAAGTGACTGACTTTTGACCTCAGCTCAGGTCATGATCTCTCGGTTAGTGGGATCAAACCCTGCACAGGACTCTGCTCTGATAGCTTGGAATTCTTGCTCTCTGTCCCTCCCCTGTTCGTTCTCTCTCTCTCCCTCTCCCTCTCTCTCTCAAAATAAATAAATAAACTTACAAAAAAAAACCACCAGTAGTCTTTCCTGTGTTTGGGGCGTGGACCCAGAGCACTGTAAAGTTGAGACGCTTCGACTCTTCCTCTCCAGGATGCTCCAGGAGTCAGGAGGAGGACGTCTAGTGATTTTCGAACTACAAGCTTTTTCCAAAGCACGGCCCCCAGGAACACCACCTGAGTCAGAAAAGTACAAATATCGAAATGGGGCCCAGAAGTCACGAAGGGTAGAAATCATAGAGGTCAACACCTGTGACATTTCTTTGGTACGAATATGTCGATTTCATAAACAGTTACAAACTCCCTGTCCCCAGCAGGGTCCCCGGGGTGGCTTGCAATTGTCATGCCGCTGTGTGGCTTCATTTCTCTATGTGTTGCCTTTGTGTGTGTGTGTGTGTGCGCGCGTGTAACAGATCCCATTTATCCAAACAACTTATCGCGTCCCAGGCTCTGACTCACACCTTTTCAGGACGATGTTAGCTATCTTCCCACGTTGGTGTTTTAAAAGCCAGCATTTGTGACAGTAATTCCTTCTCCGCATGCAAACAGGCACACAAAGAAAGAAGTGAAAAGGTTTTTGTCCTCCATGAAAAGCCTGAAGAAGTTTGTTCCTTAACTACCAAATTAGCCAAGGTTGAATTTAATATTTTGGTTGTGTAGATTGCCTCGGTGCCAAAATACCCAGCTGCTGAGTAAAGAGACTGGATAAGATAAATGTGGCCTGTCTAAATATTCAGAATGAGAGAGGTCTCCTTGTCATCATTCAATTCAAAAACCAGAAATGGAGGCGGCGTGGTAGGACCGTCACCTGAACTCGGTCCTAACCCAGACAGCCGAGTGGTGGAATAAATGTGAAATTCTGGAACGATGTGGTAAGTTCCTTATTCTTTATAGGCCATATATGGAGTGTTCTGAGAGATACTCATTCTCCCCCTAAATAATAGCTACTATCAACGTAACACCAGCAGGACATCAGGCTCTCTGCCAAGCACCGTGGATAAATGATCCCATTGTATTACACACTGTATATGGCATAGCTTCTGTTCCTATCTCTGCTTTACAGATGAGGAAACTGAAGCCTGCAGAGGAGAAGGACTGCCTTGCAGGTGGGACCAGTTCTTAACCACAAAGCTGCCATGACTCAAAGCACTGACAGCAGTCAATGGTTCATCTTGAAAGGATAGGGCTGATAGCGGTGATGGGGATGTATTCTCTCCCTCTGTACCCTCCCTCACACCTTACCCTTTCCCTCTGCTTTGGCAGCCCCATGTAACCAGGGATAATGGCATACTACGCCCCTGCACGGACGCCCACATCACTGGGCAGTGTTCGTTCGTGGGTCCTTGGCCAGGCTTCCACTTCTCAGACTCCCCTTCCAAGCCATCCCCAAGCTCTGGAATACACACGACTCCCTTCCTCCTCATGAAGAAAATAGAGGGAATCAGGCAGGGGCTCCCCACCTGCCACTCCCGACCTGCCAACAAATTAAGGCTGCTGCCACGTCAAAGTGAAAGGCACCAGGACACAAGGGTAACAACTCTGCTCTTAGCTCTGCCTCTGGAAGGCATGTTCCATAACCCATGTTCTACAGATTCCACCCATCTCAGAAATTCCTCCCAGCCCCTCACCATTGCATGTCTGTAATCCCGGCCCTCATCCGCTCCCGGCTGGACCACTGTCACACCGAGCACACAGGTGTCCTGCCCCTGGCCTCTCCTTGCACGACACCAAGCTCTCCCTCTGCAACTCAGCTCTTCACTGCTTACACCCCTGGTAGGCTCCTCGCTGCCAGACCTCAGACCTTGCAGCAGCGACAGCAAAGCCTTTCAGGGTCTGTCTGGCCTAGGCGCCGGCTGTGAATGTCCCTCTGCGGTCCCAGGGGAGCACCCCATGTCCCAGGCATGGGGACGCTCCTTCACCCTCTTCTATCCCTTTCCCACTCCTGTCCTTTTGCCCTGTTCTACAGTGTCTTCCAGTTGGTGAAGTCTGACCCCTCCCTTGAGGCCCAGTTGAATTAAATGGGCTTCGGCCGAGAGGGAGTGACAGCTGGGACAGACTGATTTCCAGAAGGGGATGAGCTTTGCAGGGACCAATGGATTTCAAACAGCTTCAAACACACACCATCTGAACAGGGGAATTGATTCTCTGGGAGAAAAAGTATTTAGCAAGCCATCTAGATGCAATAATCCCAAGAAGGATCCCTTTGATCACTGGAAAATCTCCACTCCCTCCACCAGATGGCGCATCTAAATTTGCAAGGCAAACATCAGAGTGCGCTTGTCTTAACGCAAAGCATGTATTGTGACTAATTTTCTTTGTAGTGATTACAGTGTTTGTCCACACACCACTCACTACGACATAATCATGTACAAAAAAATTCAGAGAATAAATTCATATAGGCAGTCGGGTGTCAAGGATGCACAGGATCATTATTAAGATCTGCGTCCAAAGTAAGTCACCTCTGAGCCTCCCCTATCACCGTTGGTCTTTGGGGAACACATCTCTTCATTTTTTAGTCACATAAACAAACAGTTCTCAGCCTGCGATGTCCAAAGCTGTTGCCTTTCCAGAAGTCGCTAAACTCTCAAACTGATGCATGAACAGCTGTTTTTAGTGCATGCTAAATGATATTTATAGAGCAATACCCATATGTGTTCCAACCCCCAAATCTTTTAAAATGATAATGAGACTCTTGCTTCATAGGTGGAAATTCACTCCCATGAATTCTGGTCTGATTTTACTTTACCCCCTTCATTTTGGTTTAGTGCCTGCAAGAGTTTCATTTGAATTCACTCTTCTCTTCAGCCTTAGCACAGAGCTGCACTACATAAAGGTAAGTACTTGCTTATGGTCATTCTAAGAGAAAAAGTGTCCCGTTCCTCCTTTAAAGGCAGGCATGGTCCGCTGTAGAAACTTCACACATTAAATAAGCTAGGTTTGCAAACATCTGCCCTAAGACACTGGCAACAGCAAAGCCCCACGTAGTCAGTAGGTTTTTGAAGGACATTCTCAGCTGAGACATCGATTTTCTTGTCATTTCTGGGCTGGGTTCACCCTGGGGTCAGGCCATCAACCAAGTGTTGCCATCTACTCCTGGAGGGTCACAAAGTATACCCATATACTTAGCTACTAATGACTTTTTTTCCCCCCAGTTTAAGACTTAGTTTAGATGTGACTTCCTCCAGGAAGTCTTCTGTGAATTCCCTTCCTAGATAAAGGTTTCCTTAGCGCAATTCAATTATCTGGTACTCCACTTAACATAGTGGATTATAATTATCTGTTTATGAAGTTGGTTAACCTCCCAAGGGCCAAGATTGTGTATTATTTATCTGATTATCCAGCATAATGTCTGGTACATAGAAGGAAGTACAATAAGTGAATGGATGAATTATTCAATTAATGGATACAAACCTACACAGTTTTGGGGAGGGGGGAGGAAGGACAGGGTCCCCATTTCTATGGGCTGGGACATTTTCCAACCTTTGTTTCAAGGCTGATTTGTATGCTTGCACATTAAAGAAAGGCCAGATTTCATCTATGGGGCAGGAAATAACCAGGTGATTTAGTCAGTTCAATTAACAACAGCAAAAAAGAAAAATCATTCCCTAAGATCTAAAAAATTAATGAGTGATACCTTACATGACATTTGAATTTACAAAATGCTCTTGAATATGGTATTTCTTCACCTCTCAGAACACTCCTACAGAGTGGGTTAGAGCGGGGTCATTTTACAGATGCAGAAAGTGAAATCAGAGAAGTTAACTGACTTGAGTTAGTGAGAGCTGGAGTCAGGACAAGACCTTCTGATTCCAAATCCAATGTCCATTCTGTGCACCACCAAGCTCATTGACTTCAGGCTGTTTGAGTAATTTGGCCAGTGGGCTGGCTAACTTGACCAGTTAACGTGATAGTCCTGGGCACATAAATCAGTTCTCCTTTTGGCTCAGACATTTGCTAGCTGTTAGACCTCGACCAGGTCATGGAAATACTGTGTAAGCCTTCAGTTTTCTGAAGTTGGGAAAAAAGAGTAAAGTCAGGGGAAATATATTTCTCGACTCTCAGGGGCCAACATTGTTTTCATCGTTACAACCACAACAAAAACTATAATTCATTCTGTTCCAACTATGTGCCCTCACTTTTCTTAGCTCTTTACATATGGCGACTCATTTTACCGTCATAACAACAGAAAGTAAAAGAGGAGTATTTTGTTCCCATTTTACAGATGCATAAACTGAGGCATAATAAGGTGATGTAACCCAACCACAGTAGCATGTCTAGTTGGTGGAAGAGGAAGAATTCAAACTCAGGTAGCTTAGCTTCAGAATCTGTGTCTTATCGCACGGCAAGATATGGCTACCGTCGTCACATCGTGATTACTAAATGCAAATCTTACCGATTTATTGGGGAAGGGCCTGTACCACCCTCAAAGTCAATGCAAAGGGGGCATGGAGTTCATTTATTTGGAAAGGCGAAAACTCTGGGGGCTCTCCTGGGGGCTGAGCCCCATCCAAGTGTGCCCAAGCCTGAAGCCAAAGCACGCAGCCAATGTAATAATTCTTGCCACTGCCTGCAAAGCCACGCAAGCAATTAGTTCATATCAAGCTGTTATTAAGAAGTGATTTTTGTAACAAAAATACTGTCTTCCTTTAATTTCCGTGCAAATGCAAGGAAGCCAACACAAGTATAGTTTCTTTAAAGATGTTCTGGTAAGAATTAAGTTTGTCCTTTTCAAGAAGCTGCTGAGGAAAGGTACAGAGATGATGGTGACCTCTTGGAGGTGTTCTGAGCTCCTGATAAAGAAAGGCCGGCTTCTTTCTCCTTTTGAATTGAACACAAAACCCTCCTTTCCCCTTGATCAAGGGCAATGCATGCAGGTGGTGACTAGTGATTTCCCAGGCATCCACCTGCATGATGCAGTTAACATAAAGCAAATCCCAGCCCGTGACTGGTGGCCTCAGAGCATTACAACGGTGACAGCAAACAATGTGTGCCAGTGTTT
The DNA here is from genome assembly GCF_023721935.1 of Panthera uncia. Taxonomy (NCBI): domain Eukaryota; kingdom Metazoa; phylum Chordata; class Mammalia; order Carnivora; family Felidae; genus Panthera; species Panthera uncia. The sequence continues at coordinate 74,496,817 of NC_064818.1, read as the reverse complement.
TTAGAGTGCCCCGGGGTGGGGCTTCTTGAAACTAATGGATAAAGAAATACCGGAGCACAATATTTTGAGAAGTGACAAAGGATAGGAGAAAGAACATTGTCCTCCAGGTGCAGAAAACTCGAGCCTGAGCCCAGGATACGGATTGTATCCCTTGGATGGGTCATTAGCTTTCTCAAGCATCAGTGTCTTTCAGAGAACGGAAACTGCTTTAACTATGGCATAGAGTTACTATTCATTTTGGAAAACGTGAGCCAGGGGTCATGAAAGCACTTGGAAAACTATAAGGTATTATTTGAATTGCAAGACATTTTGTTTTCACTCTTCATAGCAAAGGAGGTCTTCCTAATAAGCGCTGTCAAAACACCTGGAGGGACCAGCGCATTAACGTTTGTATGAGTTCCGCCGTCTTTTGCAAATGTCATCCATTTACTGTTATATTGATTGTACCATATACTTGAAATTACATTCAGGTTATGTCAGGCAAATTACAGTCAACGATGAAGACGTTGAGCAGGAAATTAAGTGATTTAATATTTACTCTGTGGCAGAATCTAATTTGGCATCAGGTACCTGAATGGGCTGATTTAGGCTATTATAAGCTAGTAATGAAAAATATTTCAATCCCATTTTCATTTTAGGCGAAAAGAATGAACTATAAACTTCTTAGAGGAAACAAAAGGGCGTTTCCTAACGGCTTTTAAGGGCGGATTACTATTGACTGATGCATTAGAAGTCAAGCTATATTGTGCATCAACTTTTATAATAATTTATCATATGGGATTATATACAGGATCAGGATCTTCTTGGATTCTCCTCTGAAAATGCAAGGAGTCAGAATTTATAAAGAGCAGGTGGGCACTGGATGCTATTGATTCCTTCTCGCTCGACAGCATGTTTTTTTGTGGGAGATCAGCTGTACCCTGGCTGAAACACACATAGATTCAGAGAATAAACATGCATATGGGAAAGCATGATCCACTGAAGATTAAAGATTTATCGGCTTGCCTCTTGTGACCCATCTGGTAGCAAAACTAATGGCTGTTTAGAAGCTATAAATTTAGAAAAACCCTTTGTAGATGGGAACTTGTGTTTACCCATGCTGTATGTGAAGTGGCCTATGAAACAGCTGAACCATTGAGAAGCATCCTTTCCTGAGCTAATTTGTACACAGTGGCCCTATTTAGTTGGAAAGCCTCTTTATTTTCTAAAAAAAAAAAAAACTCCATTGCAAATACTCTAATAAACAAACAAACAAACAAACAAACAACGCTCCTTAGGCCCTGCAGAATGAACCAATTCCCACAGGACCAGTTCCTGGGAAAAGTTTAGGGGAAAGGGATTCATTTACTATGTAATGGATCTGAGAGGGGAACCTCAGACTTGTCGCCCTCCTCAAATAAATGCAATGTGATGGAATTTTTATAAAATCTCAGGCAAATAGTAGGAATTTCTGGGGTCTTTGTGGAAAGTATTTTGAAATAGGCCAGCTGGAGCATTTCTTGGAGGGGTAGAGAATGACAATAGTGAATCTCTGAGGTTCATTCCAGCTCTGACATCCCATGATCCTATGATTCCATAAGATTTAGGACCACGTGCCAAGTGCACAGCCTCCTGAACCCATGGGATTTTTAGGACAAGTTTCGCAAATTTAAATGCCTTCATGGGCCAGGTGAGGAACAGAAATGAATACTCGATCAGATGGCAACTGTGAGGAATGGAGGAATACATGGCCCTTCTAAGGTGGGTGTCAGGGTTGAATTGTGTCTCCCCAAACTCATATATTGAAGTCCTAACCCTCAGTACCCAAAGATGTGACCTATTTGGAGGTAGAGTTGTTGCAGATGCCATTAGTTAAGATGAGGTCATACTAGGGTAGGGTGGGCCCCTAGTCCAATATGATGTGTCTTTATAAAAAGAGGATATTGGACATAGACATGACCCAGGTAGAATGCCATGGGACGATGAAGGCAGAGGTCAGGGTGATGGGTCTACAAGCCAAGGAATGCCAAAGATTTCTAGCAGACTACTAGGAGTCAGGAGAGAGGCTGAAACAGATTCTCCCTGCCGCCAACAGAAAAAAACAAGCCGGCTGACATCTTGATCTCAGACTTCCAGCCTCTAAGAAAGGAGACAATAAACTTCTGTTGTTTAGGCCATCCAGTTTGTAGAACTTCTTTTTGGCCGCCCCAGGAAAGTAATACAGGTGACAGCATCTATTCAACTCCAACCCAGTATTACCATGTGACAAATGCTAGTGCATTTCTTCCAATTGTCTAAGGGAAGTCAGAAGTATGGATTTTGTTCTATATAAAACCTTCTAATTTAAAAATGCCGGAAGCAAATGCAGAAGACTTAAAAAATAAAATGTAAAGGCAAAATGTATCTAGTTCACAAGTTACCAGCTGAAAACTGCTGCTGTAAGGACAGCTAAGTCTACCCCAAATGATCTTTTTCAAGATAGTTTCAAGAATTATCTTGACATGCTCATCTGTCTCTACTTTGGATTAGGGCCCAGAAAGGCTCCCAACACAATGTTCGTGAGCTATTTGGTGTGCTAACACTTAAAACCAAAATATTTTTTTTATTTGGCTCAAGTTAGTTGGTTACATTCATTTATTGATTTTCAAATTTCTGAGCCTGGAAATTCCATTTTCAAAATTAATCTCATGAAACTCAAAAACCAAAGTGGAACCTTATTGGTACACATTATTTCATTTGTTCAAACTTACAACATGATTTATTATTAAGCCTGTCAATGAGAATAAAAAGACCCTTTGATTAATAAAAATATCTGAAATTAGGATTTGCGTGATCCAGGGCATCTGGGTGGCTCAGTTGGTTGAGCGTCTGACTGCAGCTCAGGTCATGATTTCATGGTTTGTGAGTTCGAGTCCCACATCAGGCTCATTGCTGTCGGCACAGAGCCTGCTTTGGATCTTCTGTCTCCCTCTCTTTCTGCCCCTCCCCCATTCATGTTCTCTTTCTCAAGAATAAATTTTTAAAAATTATAGGAATTTCATCACCCAACTATTCTGTACCATTTTGGTTTGCAGTTTAAAAAAAAAAAAATCCTTGGTTTGTACAGATGAAATAGTTACAAAAGATAACAAAAGCTTAAATACTTGTTTTGAAATTCTTGGATTTTCTTCAATTTAACTGATTAAAAAGCTTGATGGAAAACCACTAGGGGATTTTACCTGCCCGTACAACATCTCATACACAGAAATCAAAAGAGAAGCACCACACTTCTGCTTCCAGTAATAAAAGCCCAAAGTAAATAGGACCAATTCTCTTAAAAAAGTTGGACAAAATGTTTTTTTAAGTTTATTTATTTTGAGGGAGAAAGAGAGAGTACCAGTGGGGGAGGGTCAGAGAGAGAAGGGGACAGAGGATCCAAAGCAGGCTCTCTGCTGACAGCAGTGAGACTGATATGGGGCTCTAACTCACAAACTGAGTGAGCACGCCCTGAGCCAAAGTCGGAGGCTTAACCAACTGAACCACCCAGGTGCCCTGGACAAAATATTTTTAAAATCTCCTTGAAGGCATTGAGTGCTGACAAGATGGGCAGGACAAGATGGGTGGGGTCAAGATCCTGGGGTCAAAAGAGGCTCAGGAAAATAAGTTCAGTTTTGGGGTCAGCTTTTTCTCATGGGGTCATATGCCAATCCTTGAGGGGATCACCGAGATGCTGATAGTCTCATGGGGTTTGAATTGGCAACCAAAAGTCTATACTCTAGGAGTAAAATAAACCGGAAGTAGGCACTCAGAGGACATCTCACTTTTAAATCACATCAACCCATGAAACTGAAATAGATTATTTTGGAGTGGTGATACCCTCAGACATACAAAACAACAACAATAATGAAAAACAGACACTAATACTCTCTGAAGCAGATATCATCATCCTGGTCCTCCAATTATTTCTACAATTCTGCAAATGTAATGTCTGCCATACTAAAAATAATCAGACACCTGGCAAGATAAGACATCCTGAATGACAAGTAACAATCAGCAATAGAAACAGGCTTACTAAGGCACAGACTTAAATCGCTGTAACTGTTATATTCACACAGATAAAGGCTAAGGTTGAATTTTAGAGCAGGATCGTAAACTATAAAAAATGGAAATTCTAAGCTTGAAAAATATAATAAACAAAATTAAGGACTCAGTGGGTGAATTTCCCACAGACTAAACACAGATGAAGAGATAATAGGAAGCTGGGTACAGATCAGGAGAAAATATCAATCTGGAAGCACAGAGGGACAAAGGATGGAAAATAAAGGTTGGAGCCAAGAAAGACACGGTACGAAATTGTCATACATGTAATTTTACGTTCCTGATGTAAAGGCGAGAGAAGGTGGAACAGAATTAATATTTGAAGAAGCAATGGCTGAGAATCTTCCAAAACTGAAGAAAAAAATCAATATGTAGATTTAACAAGCTCTATGAATCCCAGGTAGGATAAGTACAAAGAAAATAGCACGTAAACACATCCTAGTAAAATTGTCAAAAAAAGGAGCGATAAAGAGAAAAATCATGCAAGCAAGCAGATGGGGAGGGGGCAGGAGGTACGCTCCAAAAGAGTAGAACTGGAATACAGATGTCAAAATAATAGAAGCCAGATGTCTTTGTTTTCTATTGCCGTATAATCATTTGCCACCAACTTAGTGGCTAAAACAATACTTGTTTATTATTTCACAGTTACCATAGGCCAGAAGACCTGGCATGGGTTACCTGGACCCTCTGCTCATCACAAACCTGAAATCAAGGTGTTGGCCAGCCTTCTAATCTAGAGGCTCTGGGGAAGAATCCACTTCCAACCTTATTCTGATCCTTAGCAGGATTCAATTCCTTATGGCTGTAGAACTGAGATCCCTGTGTTTTGCTGTCAGCAGGGAGCCATTCTGAAATACTACAGGCCACCCATGTTCACTGCTGTGTGGTCCCCTCCATCTCCAAATCCAGCAAGAAAGAATCTTCCTCACATCAAATCCTTCTCGCACTTGGACTTCTTTTTTTTAGGAAGAGTCCCAGCCTTTTTCAGGCCCACCTGCATATCCCAGGCACACTGAGGATAGTCCCCCTATTTAAGGTCAACTGATTTGGGGTCGTAATTACATCTGCAAAATCCCTTCCCAAACTATCTAGTCTTTGACTAACTGGAAGAAGGTGTGTGTACAGCAGCTGGTGGGATCTTGGGGGCCACCTCAGAATTCTGTGTATGACACGAGAGTACCCAAGAATTGTATATTTAAATGCACTGAAAAAAAGTGTCATCTTAGAATTCTATAGGTAGGGAAAATACATTTCAAGACTAAAGGCAATATAAAGACATTTTTAGACTAGCAAAACCTCAAAGAACTTGTCAGCAGACCTACACCAAAAAGGACAGTGATATCCAATGGAAGGTCAAAGAAGCATAAAGGAAAGAAGTACAAAGGAAGAGGTAAATATGTAGGCAAACTTAAATAAATATTAAATGTATAAAGGAAGATAATATCTGGAGGGATTTGAAATGAAATTAACATACATGGTAACAATGACATAAAAGACTCAGTCGTAAAAAACTTTTTTGAGTCAAAGGTGTATGGTGAAATACCTAGGGCAAGGTTTGGCCAAGTTTCTCTATAACTAGCCAGATGGTAAATACTTTAGACATTGTGAAAGGAACTTTGAGAACACTACACATGGTCTGTGTTGCAACTACTCAACCCCACCATTGCGGCAGGAAAGCAGGCATAGAAAGTATGTAAATGAGTGAATGTGGCTGTGTGCCAATAAAACTTTATTTATAGATGATCAAATGTGAATTTCATTTAATTTTCACATGTCATGTAATATTATTCTTACTCACAAGCTATCCAAAAACAGGCGATGGGCTGGATTTTCCCCATGCCCTATAGTTTGACGGCTGTTTCTCTAGGGTATCTGTTGAAAGAAGTGTTTAAAAGCATACAATTTGCAAGCTAACAAAGGGGAAAATGGAACAATACAAAAATTCTCAATCAATCCAGACGGAAGAAAAGAGAGAAAAGAGAACATGAATCAGATGGGACAAATCACACTGAGTAACATGGTAGACCGAAACCCAAATATATTTGAAAGTGATATGAACTAGAAGGGGACTGAATGGCCCAATTAAAAGAGAAGGACTGTCAGACCAGCAGACAGGAAGAGCCCAATGGTGAGGGACATGCATAAATTATGAGTTCCTAACAAGGATGAAAATAGAAGATGTACCGTTCAAACACTACAGAAAGAAAGCTGTGTTCGCATTAGGTAAGGCACACTTTAAAGCAAAAAGCATCACAAATGATAAAGGGAGACATTGCATAATATTCTTTTTCAAGTCATCAGGAAGATATAACTATGAGTAATTTGCATGTACCTAGTAGGGTAAACTCATAAAATATAAAGCAAAATTTGGCAGGGCCCCAGCAAAAGATTAATCCACAGTTGTGGGGGAGAAATTAACATGTCTTTTGGTCACCAGTAGAACACGCGGATAATAAATGCAGTAAAGATTTGGAAGACTTCACAACATCATCAGAAACAAGGATGGATGGACAGGTGTAGGACATTGCATGGAGAAACCACAGAGTGCATATTCTTTCAAGCACACACAAAACATTTCCCCAAACGGGCATTAAGCTGTACCATGAAGCAAATAATTACAACCATATACTGCGTCCTCTGATAACGCAATAAAGATATAAATCTATAAATCAATTACAAAGTAGCTATGAGGTTGTCATGTGTGAACATGTAAAGATGCCCTTCTAAAGAACCCATAGATGAAAGAAGTCCCAGTAGGAATTACAAATCATTTTGAATTGTACAATAATTAAAAATGCACACAGAGTTTGTAAGATAAAGCAAATGCTCTGCTCAGTGAATTTCATATTCCCGGAGATATGATCAAAAACCAAGAGAATTGGGGGAAAAATCAATGGATGAAATGTACACCTCAAGAGGTTATTTTTTTAAGAACAAAAATTAAAACTACAAGAGCATGACGTATAGAAAGAAGTATGTATAGGTAAGTGGACACGCGTGGGTTACACAAACGTGATTATTTCCTTGCTCTGTCAGTCAAGAGGACTTAGAGGCTACCATACCCCAGGAACAACAGGCACATGTAGCCCCCAGATCCTGGTTTCCAACACCATTCTCTAATAAAAGGAACCAGGGCTCCTGGGGACATGCTAATCTGAGCGCTGAGGCGAATATAGAAGATGAGCCCGGAACATCTGATAATGCCAAAATGTAAGGAAGGGCTAAAAAACCGAAATCCAGAATGATGTCAAAGGGACACAAGAGCCAGCCGAAAGAGCTTTCCGTGGCCAGGGCATGGAACAACAAAATAAAGAAACATCAGATTGTAACCCAAAGCATAAAATAAATATCCATGAGTCCATACTGATATAAATGGTTGAATAAATAAATGGGAGGCAATAGACACATCTGCCATGTAGACGAATTTTGGGTAATTTAAGCAGTTGCTCGACCTTCAGGGAATGTAATTCTTCATAGAGTGTGGAAAGTGACCTCACGGCCGAGGAATCTGATAAACATTTCCCGAGACATGCGATCAAGGTCATTGTCAACAGTGGTAAGTCTCGTTGATAGTTTGCACCTTTGACATCATGTAGTGAAAGTGACACTTTGCCTCTGTGGTCTTCATGTGGTGATGCTCCACCGCCCCCCCCCCCCCCACAGAGCTTCCAGAGCGCCTAGAAAAGAGAAGAGGGGACATCGAGATTTATCCCTGTTCTTCAATACCTCCGACTGGAACAGACACCTGCTCCTCTTAGAGCCCATTGGTCAGATCTAGTCACATGGTCTCAACCTAACTACCCAAGACATGGAAACTCCCTGGAGCTTGTGGAGAATTTGGTGCTTCTGCATCTTAGGGCTTGGGAGCAGAAGTGAATCTTATGTGTGACCATCTTATAAAACAGGCACATTCGAGCCAAATACAAGAAGCTTAAATATTTAGGCCTTCTCGTCTCTCTTGGGCATAGTACTAAATCAGCCTGATAGATTTCTTTAATCCACCAGCCTGCAAAATTTTTGCCTCTCTTTCACTTCGTAACGTGCTGGCAGTGATATATGTCTTACCACCAAGTGATGCTCGCCTGCAGGGGTATATTACTGACGATGTCATTTGGAGCTTACATTTTTATTCGAATTGTTGCAGATCCATGTTCTGGTATTTTTTCAGAGAGATCCTGATAATTTTGAAATAGGATTGATCTTCTTTGAAACGAAAATCCAATTTTAAAACTGACCGGAGGCCGACCCTAAAATAAAGAGTGTGTATCGTCAATCACCACGTAGCAAACAGCACTACTGTATTTCTGTAAGTTGCATTTTTAAAAATATTGGGGAGCCACAGGTAGCTGAATGTTTAGTGTTTCAGCACCTTTTGAAAAAGGATTGGCCCTCTTCCTTCCTTCCCCGTCTTTACCTGTTTCTTCTAGAATAATTCAGGCCAAAAGCCAGCGGGGCCGGGGACCCACAAAAGGAAGGTGAGCCAGGAGCATCCGGTGGCTTTCCAGAGAGGGTCTGAGGACCCTGTGAAGCAGGTGAATCGGTGGCCCCCTGGGGGGAGGGGGGAGGTCCACGTGAGGAAGGCCTAACGCCTAGAACCTCAGCTCTGCTTTCACCACCTGCATGGCTGCGAGCAAGACACTTTTTCTGAGGCGCAGCTTCTCTGTCAATAAACTAAGTGACTGGCCCACACTCTCTTGTACATCTAACACAACACTGTCTGTTACCTAACCAGAATTTAAAAAAAAAAAAAAAAACTTTTAAAAATAAAAGCTAAAAATATAAGTAAAAGTGATTTAAGGACCGTTTGTTGGGGGAAAAAATGAGGGGCTGACCTAGATCTGTGACTTTCACACTGGTGAAAGTGTGGCCCCTGAGGAACCCCAGAGGGCATCAGAGGGAAGCCCAGGGCAGGATTTCTGGCCCCCGAAGCCCTTTCACGGCGACGAAGCTCCTTTGTTCTGTGTTCTGTGATTCAGATGGGTCCCAACATGTGATGTGGTTTGACAGAAGCTCCTCTTGCTAAAGAAAATAAATAAGATACATAGAATTTGAAAACCTATATTAAAAAGACAAACTAGTTGGCACAGTCATTCTATCTCTGGGGCTTTTGCTGTGATGTTTTACTGGAATCTGTCAACACTAAGTGAGCACTCCAGGGACCTACGTAGGAAGGCAGAAGTGCCTCGGACACTGGGCAGAGGGTGTCCGTCCACGCGCCGGGAAAAGCATAGACTGGTCCACTAGGTTCACTACAGATCTGCGTCAATACCCTAGACTTTCACACCCACATAAGCAAACACTATTGACCTCCATAAAGGAAGGTGACAAAGGAGAGCAAATGAATTTAGTGAAAGCCAGTGACAGGCGGAAGGAAAGTCAAATGAGTCGCCCAGAGCATCGAGACACTGCCGGCCTCCTAAGAACATGACATCTGCACGTGTGGACACACATACACACAGGCACACACTACTGTACACAGAGCAGTTAAAAGCAGTTATTGGGGCGCCTGGGTGGTTCAGTTGGTTCAGCAACCAACTCCTGATTTTGGCTCAGGTCATGATCCCAGGGTTGTGGGATTGAGCCCCATGTTGGGCTTGTACTGAATATGGAGCCTGTTTAAGATTCTCTCTCTCTCTCTCTCTCTCTCTCTCTCTCTCTTTCCCTCTGCCCCTCTCCCCCAACCCACACTCTCTCTTTTAAAATTTTTTTTTAAAGTTTATTTATTTTTTAGAAAGACAGAGACAGTGTGGGTGGGGGAGGGGCAGAGAGAAAAGGAGAGGGAGAGAGAGAGAGAGAGAGGGAGAGAGAGAGAGACAGAGAATCCCAAGCAGGCTCCAGAGAGAGAGAGAATCCCAAGCAGGCTCCAGGCCACCAGCACAGAGCCCGACACGGGGCTCAAACTCATGAAACCGTGAGATCATGACCTGATCCGAGACCAAGAGTCAGACGCCTAGCTGACTGAGCCACCCAGGCACGTCCCCCCGCTTCTCTCTCAAAAAAAAAAAAAAATAAACAAATAAAAATAAAAATAAGTAAATAAAAAGCAGCAGTTACCGATATGAACCTAGTTGAAAGTTTCAGACAAAAAAAAAAAAAAAAACACCATTAGAATTCAAGATGTTAGTGGTTGGAAGTCTAATCAACCACAAAGTTGTAGCTGTTAGAAATGAAATAAAAGAGTCAAGAGCTTCTTTAAGGTATCACTTGTGCTGAGGTTCCGGAGGCCACAGGACGCACCTACAGCCACATGGCTCCTGTTGTAATTGGCTGGTGTGGGAATAGAGACCAGGGGTCCTGTCTTCCAGCTTGACTGCCTCTTGACTGTGTCACCGCCACCCTGAGAAGGCTCATGGAGTGGCACCAAAGGACAATTTAATGAACTTGAGGGTGAAGGGCTGTGCTGACCTAACAAGTCAAAGTCATAGGCAAACAGTGGCCTATGCCCAAGTGTCTCTTTATTTTTCTCACTGTCAAATAAGAAATCCAGACTTAGGCAAGGAGAGACTTGATTCGAAAAGATTATTGCAAAGCGGAGGGGCTAGTGCAGAAGGGAGCTATTGCAGCCACAAGACCTCTGACCAGGAGATCTCCAAACATCACGGGGATCAGCCAGTAAAGGGTTTCCCTTTCTAGGGAGAAGTAAGCAAGTCTAGAAAGGACGAGGTGTGGGGCAGTGGGGCAGATCAGAGGTCAGCCTGTTCCTCCGGAGGGGCCATTATGGAGACCCCTTAACAAGGGGGTCAGTCGTGACTCAGATCTAAGCCCTATGGAGAGGGAAGTTTGCGCGCAGTAAGCCCGTTCCAGAACACAAAGGACTGGGGGGATTTCTTAACCGTTGCTGTTTTCCGGGATCACAGGATTCAGGTACAGTCAATGTTGTCAGAGCCAGGTGAGGCATTCACTGGCGTCATCTAATGGCCAACCCTCATTTTCCCACCCCACAGCCCTCTCTGAAAAGTGTTTAAGAAGAAGGATATATTTTGCAAGACTCCTCTTATTGAACAAAGTCTAGAAGTGAGCCAGGGGGCTGCCACGTCCGTCCCAACTACCAGGACAGAATACTGATTTCAAAATATTGAGTCCCAAGCCTCCCTGTCCACCTCTGCTTTCAATTGGCTATTTTAAAATCCTTTTTTTTTTTTTTCAGGCTGCCCTTTTCTGACCTCTGAATAAAGACTATACCATGACAAAGCTAGGGGTAGAGTTGCCTAAATCCTGTCCCACAGAAGGCCAATTCTGTGGGACCTAAGTAGTTAGTCAGCACCCAGGTACTGGCTGGCGTCTAACTTTCAAATATTTTTACTTGTTTTAAATCCCCGATTTCACAACATTTATGAGCCCTGATACCTCCCCTCTCCCAATTTTTGCAAATTCTCAGGGACTTCTGCCTCATGGACATTTGTCCCTCCCCAAACTACCTGGGCTCAAAGCTCCATGTTTTCAAGTTTCCCATAAAAGCCTCGCTTGCATGATGCATTTGTGCTGGCCTAGTGATTTTCATGAACACTGAGGGGGGACAACACAAATCACACAACCTTCTCACACTTGGTGCTTTTCACCTTGAGAAAAGTTTGTTTCACACCCAGATCTCTGTTTATTTTTGTTTACTTTTCAGTGAAAAGTACTTGAGGGGCGCCTGGGTGGCTCAGTTGGTTAAGTATCCGACTTCAGCTCAGGTCATGATCTTGTGGTTCGTGGGTTTGAGCCCCACATCGGGCTCTGTGCTGACAGCTCAGAGCCTGGAGCCTGCTTCGGATTCTGTCTCTCTCTCTCTCTCTCTCTCTCTCTCTCTCTCTGCCCCTCTCCTGCTCATGCACTGTCTCTCTCAAAAATAAATAGACCTTTAAAAAGAAAAGGACTTGATAGCTTATTTTTCTAAACAATTTGTGGACATACCAGCTTTACTGGGAGTTAGATTAAACATGGCTAACTAATTGCACACATTTCCAAATAGACACTAAAGCTTTGCCTTTCCAAATGGTCCAGACCAGCAGCATGGGTATCACTTGGGATCTGATACAAGCACAGATTCTCAGCTACAGCCCAGCACTACGCAATCAGAAACAGCATGGTGACAATATCCCCAGGTGACTACAGACACAATAAAGTTTGAAAAGTGCTTGTCTAGAGTATGAGGTAATTCGGTTCCTTGTACCTGGTGTAGTGGGTTGAACTGTGCCCCGCCCCGCCCTCACCAAATTCATGTTCACCTGGAACCTCAGAATGTTCCTTTCTTTGGAATAAGGGTGTTTGCAGATATAATTAAAAATCTTTTTTAAAAAAAATTTTAGTGTTTATTCGGAGAGAGAGACAGACAGAGAAGGAGACAGCATGAGTGGAAGAAGGACAGAGAGGGAGACACAGAATCCGAAGCAGGCTCCAGGCTCTGAGCTGTCAGCACAGAGCCCAATGTGGGGCTCAAACTCAGGAACTGATGAAGCGACGGATGTCTTTAGAAGAGGAAGGTAAGGCACCCCTGAGATGCAGAGCCATGTGGGAGATTGCCGTGGCAGGTGGAGACTGGAGTCGTGACCGGCACACCAAGGACCAAGGATTGTTGATGGCCACCAGAAGTTAGCAGGGAGCCATGAAACTGAGCCTCCCTCTGAAAGCAGCAAGGTATACAGACACCTTGCTTCTGGACATCTCTCCTCCAGAACCATGAGAGGGAAAACTTCTGTTGTTTTAAGCCATCTAGTTTGTGGTCTTTTGTTACCAGTAGCCCCAGAAAACCAGTACCCTGGGTGAAACCTAGGGTTTAGTTGTATGTCTCCATCAATTTTCTTTCCCCTGGGTGACATCGGTCGCCATTCTCTTCATCAGTCCTGAGCTGGTGCAAGCTCTGGGGTCTCGCGTGTGCCAGGCTCGTCACACACTCTCCCGCCCAACTTGACCACTAGCCTTCTCTCCTAGAGCCTCTTCCACTCTGACACCTGTACTTTGTTTCTCTTCTGTCCCCTTGGCTCTTGGGTTCCGTCTCTCCCTCTGCTTCTGTGTTCTCTACCAGCCAGCTCTTACCTTCTCTGCATCTCTGTGTGGGTCAGCTAGAATCTACCCCAGCCTGCATTCTTTCTAATTTAGCTAACTTGGGTTATTCTTGTTCGACAGAACTTCATTTGTTGCTTTTACGGATTATTTATCAGTCCTCTAGAAAGTCTTGCCAATTACACTGGAAAGTACTGGATACGGGGCAATTCCTTGGCATAATTCCCTTTATATTCTCACCTCCTGAATTTGGGTCAGAGAGAGGGGATCCTTTCTTTCTGGCACTTTCTGCTCCTTCAAGTACTTCTAGGTTGGTCAAATTCACTCCCAAGATTAAGCAACGGAATATGGATTTATCCGAATATCTTGTGTTTAAAAATGCTCTTTGCTTTGGAGTTTATTGAAAAGTTCACTCCGTCATCTTCCTTCACTGGGAAGTTCCATTTGATCATGATGAAGGGTTCCTCTTATCAGGGGAAAAATGTCCCTTTTTATCTGCTAATACTCTTTTTCTCAAAGTCTGTTTAATCTAATATTAACAAGCACACCAGCTTTCTTAGGCTTAGTGTTTGCATAAAATATTTCCCCAAACTTTAAAAGGACTTGAAATCTGTTTCTTGTAAGCAACGTATAATTGAATCTTTTGTTATTGAAATCAATTTGACAATTTCTGCTTTTTAACTAGAGTGTTTAGTCCATTTGCATTTAATGTAACTATTGATACTGTTGGGTTTAAGTCTGCTATCTCGGTATTTGTTTTAATATACATATAATTTATGTATAGATGGAATTTTTTCAAGTATTCAATTGCATTCAGTATCACCGTAAACTTTGTATTAATTGTCAAGCCTTGAAGAACTAAAGCTTTACTCCAGTTGGGAGAAGAGTCGTATGGGGATGTATCAACACTGACAATTGAAATAAATCCTCTCTTGACCAACAGTTCTCAAAAATCATGACAATTCAGTCCGCAGTCTTTTTACTTTAGGTCCTTCCTGGAGCCTTGGAGCCCTCCAAATATAACAACACACCTTCTCACATGGTCTTTTACTACGTCCCTAATTTGGATGAGATGCTCACTTTCTCCACAGGCTCCCATCCCTTTCTCTATCATTTCCTGTTACTTAAAAAAAAACAAATAAACCTCAATGCATTCTGCCGTTTCTATGTGCGATGGGGCAAAGGGGAGGAGACTCAAAGATGTTGACTCCCTGACCCAGGCCTTTGGAAATCCCAGCCTAAAGGAACTCTTACTTTAAGGCAGCAGGTCACTAGACAAAATTCTTTCTTCAAAAAGGACCTTCAAAAAGAACCTTCTTTTTCTGGGTTGAACTTACTTTTCTTCATTTGAAACCAGCCAAGAGAAGGAAATCCCATGATACCAGGAGACCTAGAGATTTGCCAAAAGATTATTCTGCTTTCTTTTTTTCCCCCCTTTCAATACAAGCAATGTAATCAACCTTTAGAGATAGGCACCCAGGTTTCAGCCCTCTGATAGGTGAATTTTTTTCGTGTCTTGGGTCGAATTGGCCTCATTCTTTTTTTTTTTTTTTTTTTTTTTAGGAGACAGAGATTCGTATGGGTGCTACGGGGCAGCATGGCACAAAGGACAACTCTATTGTTCCATCTGAGACAGTTAAAGGACAGGTCCTGCTCCGTCTTTCCTGGAGAACCACTTGCATAACTTTGGGGGCAAGGATTTCTCCCAGCGGCTCTGCAAGCATCAGGTGTTTCATACGGTGCCGTAATGAGAAACTTCTATTCCAGAGCAAGGTCACACAAATCCTAGTGAGACTTAAGAACTATGCAGTAGTCACAATTTACTATTTCAACTTGTCTTGCATTGGAAAGGAAAACCCATCAACTCTACCTGAGCATTAAGAGGCCTCTAAAACGCAGTGGCCGTGGGTCTCCCGGACCATCTGTGATTCGTTTTCGTTCACACAGAAATGGGGACTCCCAGCCTTGCTCATCGTCCTCTTCCGCGGACTTTGCCTTTCTGGGCTTTGCGTGAAGTTGGAGGGTACAGTGGCTTTCAAGCTCAGAGGGCACAAAGTTACAAGTGAGTCCTTTTACTTTGACAGATGAGTACCGTTGTGGATGGATCACCTGATCCCATGTGGTGATTGCACAGACCTTCTGGGAACTTATGGGAGCATTTCACTGATGGGTCCTGGATACGGGACCAGTCTGCAGAGCCCCTGCACATCCCTCATGTAGCAAGATTGACTTGTGTCTTTGCTTTCTTTTCTCTTAGCATGATTCTTTCTTTTCTTTTCTTTTCTTTCTTCCAACTTTATCTGTTTATTTTGGGAGAGACAGAGGGAGTATGGGCAGAGGAGGGGCAGATAGAGAAGGAAAATCTCAAGCAGGCTCCACACTGCCAGCACAGAGCCCGAGGCAGGGCTCGAACTCATGAAACTGTGAGATCATGACCTGAGCTCAAGAGCCAGAGGCTTAGCGGACGGAGTCACCCAGGTGCCCCTCCTAGACTGATTCTTTTATGCATTTCCTGTGCAATCAGAGGTTTCTACTTACACTAGAAAGTAGTATAAGTTTTAGGGGCGCCTGGGTGGCGCAGTCGGTTAAGCCTCCGACTTCAGCCAGGTCACGATCTCGCGGTCCGTGAGTTCGAGCCCCGCGTCAGGCTCTGGGCTGATGGCTCGGAGCCTGGAGCCTGTTTCCGATTCTGTGTCTCCCTCTCTCTCTGCCCCTCCCCCGTTCATGCTCTGTCTCTCTCTGTCCCCCCCAAAAAAAAAAAAAAAAAAAAGTTGAAAAAAAAAAGAAAGTAGTATAAGTTTTACTTACACTATCTCTGCTTTAATTAGCATTCATTTGATTCAGTGAGTTTCTTATATTAAAAAATGAGATTTATCTGGACCAAAAAAAATGTTTTAATGACATTTGTCATTTCACACTCTGCTACTGTCGGATTTGGATTGCCATTTCTTTCCCCCTTTTGTAAGTCCCTGATCTCCAGTTTCTTAAGGATTAAAGATCTAACCTGACAAATGCTAAATCATCTAGAGTGTTTCCACCATGGAATCATAGATGCGAGTTTGACTTCTCTGAGGACTTGCAAGAACTGGAACCTTCTAGATCACGTAGTCTTGAGTCTCATACGTGCAGGGATGGGGTCCTGCTTGCTCGTGCGTCTTTCATAACCTTCTTAAATAAGATCAATGCTCGCAACAAGCTTCCTGAATCAAATTTAGTTCGATAAACTCCATGTCATAAATGATACTGAAGTTCCAAAGATCGACAGGCTTCGCTCTGCAGATCAGTGATGGGCGAGCGCATTCAGTGTCCTCCCACCCAAGTCTGATTTTTACTCAAGATTCAGTTGCCGGTCTACAGCTGTGGAGGAGTCTCTATAGCTACTCCCAAATCTACCGCTTTCCCCTTGAGACAAACTTGGGGTCTTCTCCTGGAAGGAATGTTTATAGCCCTCAAATGCAACATTTGCTAACCTGCATGTGTTTTTCTTGTCCTTCAAAATCATCTTTACTCCTTCCAGCTAATTTAGCAACTACTCCATTAAAGGAGCATACCAACTCTCTGCCCTCATTTTAGTTTTTTGACCTCTTACCACCTAGCTTTTTGTGCCACATGCTAACGATTATGCTCCCGGGTCCATGAATCCTGCCCCTTTGGGAAGAGAGGGTGGGCTGCCTTCTTGGCAGCAAGAAGCCTCCTGTTCAGACTTGTTCCTCCAGAGCTGACTCCTCTCTTAAGCAGGCTCTGTGTCTCCTCATTCCCTGCAAGCCGGTTTGTCACGCCCGTCCAGCTAAAGGCTCATATCGATCTCCCACAACATGGTTCTGTGCCCTGACTTTGTCACAGCACAACAGCAGCTGTTCTGGGGGCTTGATTTTCCCTGCTCTGCTGCTCTGGGAGACCAGGACTGTTTGGGAAGCAAGGTGCCTGTCATTAAGGCAGGAATGCTCACCATGGCACCATTGACATGTTGGGCCAGATCATTCTGGCTCTGTTGTGGAGGGCTGTCCTGTGCACTGCAGGATGCTTACACGCTAGATTCCAGGAGCACCAGCCCCCTCAAGCTGTGACCACCAAAACATGTATCCAGACCTTGTCAGATATCTCCTGGGGGCAAATTTGTTCCCAGTTGCAAACTGTTGATTTAAGGGAACATGTGAGCCACTCATGAAATCCAAATACAGAAGACAGTGCTGTGTGATTTTCTACCCGCGTAGCAGTGGCTGGGAACCGCTCTCAGGAGTCATGTCAGAAGAATAAGGCTCTGTGTGCAGGAAGCCCACACTCAAAACATAAGCTGCCACGGTGGGAACACCAGTGTATTTTCTCGGAAGAAAAAAAAACCTTTTGTGAGTTCTTTGGTATATACACAGAAGCACATTGAAGAAAAGGGCATGACTCTGGCATAATAAGATGTTGCATTTGTATGCTGTATAAAGCTTAATAAAGCTTTCCACATTTATCAGCTCATTTTGGCATCAATCGTCGAGGTGCTAAAGGGAAAATGATGATGATGATGGTTATACTGCTTTGTTAAAATCATCCTCTGGAAACGAAATTCAGCCAGTTTTAAAGACTTCTCCATGGACATATTTCCTTGCTGGACAAGTTAAGGACAGATGCGTATTTTCTTTGGTTCTAACCTATGCAAGATAATTTCACGAAACATTTGCAGACTCTAGTAGGTTGTATCCTGATTGTTTCTCACTTCCTCTCCTTTTTCCTACCCCAAATGGAAAAATTATTTCAATTATCTTTTACAATGAGCAGGAGATGGATTTTGTTATTCCAGAAGTTGTTTGATAAGCATTCTGCATCCTTAACGCCTCTTGGTAACCAGTACACAAGCAGCAAGTGTTCCTGGAAGCCTAGTGTTTCCAGCACTGTCTTATCATTGCCCTCATTTTCCTGACCTCACAAGCTCATCACTGATACCCAGGACTCTTCAATGTGTCCTCTCCCCCACTGCCTTAATCAGAGTAAGTGATGAGCTTGATGTGATGTTTCTCACCCAGGAGGGGATGTTCATCATAAGCATCTGTATTCCAAAATGGCCTTATCTTTGGCCCAGTGGGCCCACTGGCATTGCGGAAATGATGGACGAGCCCTTCCCAGATAACTATGTGCCATGAAGCTTCCTCTGGTTGTAGGAGGTGTACCTTTGGGAGAAACGGCTTGATCTGTAGTATGAGTTGGTTAAGCAGAATCATAATAGGGCCCTACCAGGCTTAAAACTATGCCTGAACATATTGTTTTCATTGCCCATGTAATTTTGATGGGCATAGGTTGAGCACCTGTAATTTGGAACTTGACCAATCAAGTTGGGCTGACTGGTACAGATTCAAGGATACTCAAGAGAAGTTGCTAAATGTATGGTATGGTGGTCAGGGGAGGGAAGGAGTTATGTAAAAGATGTGGGAACTAGGACTGGGACACACATTTGCCCAGGATAGGGTTCACTGTAGCCAAAAGCAGCGGGACTACAGTGAAAATGTGTTTTGTTGACTCTTGATTCATTCCCACAGATTCTAGCTGCCCCACAGAGCCCTGTCAACAACTTGTGGGGCAAAAGGACACATCCCAAGCATCCAATGGAACCACAAATCAAATGACGGAAGAGCCATGATCATCTGGAGTGAACTCCGGGTGGCATGTAAAAGCGGAGCTCATAATTGTCAGAAACTACTTGTGGAATTTTCAAAAAGTTCTAGCCTTAGGCATTCCAGGAATTATTTTTAAATTCCTTGTCTGACAGGAATTAGTTATGAATCCATTTCTTTTTAACAAAACTGAATGTGCTGACACCAGCTGTCCTAACACGAGGTTAATTTTCATTTCCTTTATTGTATTCTCAACAAAGTGGCTCTCAGGAGAGTTAAGGTGACCGACAATCCAGGCAGCTGTTCGAGATGGTTTTAAAGCTACAGTGACACCCAGGCTCCAAGCCATTGCTGATACACGGTGGGTAATCCTAGCACACGCTGTACAGACAGAAATCCACTTGAAATTGACTCATCAGAGAGGCAACGGAGTTTCCAGTGAAAGGAAATCGATAAGGAGAGATCACAAAGATGCTAAACTAGGAACAGACAGTAAGCCAGCCTAGCCTCTGCTTTCTTTGCACTTCAGTCCAAGACAGAGGGAGGTGGGTTCTGGTGCTTCTGGGAGAAAGTACTTCTCATCAGAGCTTCCCATTAATCATGCTGCCTGCATTCAGAGGCCCTGGCTGCAGCAGAGCACAATATCCACCCACCTGCGACACAGAGAACCTGACAACTTAGGAATGAGCTCTCTGAGCTGCGATGCCAACCACAATCACCGCTCACATTTACAAAGCCTGGTTTGGTTTGCAGAAAGCCTTCTGGAACACTCCATCATTTGAAATGTAATCTGGGGAGCTGGGTTTGATGGTTCCGTAGGTAAATGAATGGGCACCCTAAGAGGTGGGGGGGGGGGGGTCGCATGGGCTGTCTCTCTGGGCCGAGTCGCCGACAGCTAAGGCATCTGGAAGGTGGATGGATTAGACTCATTAGCGGCTTCTGCTCCAAGGCACAGCATAAAAACGATTTGCCTGTTCTTTCCATCACTCTCTTCTGGAGGCCACTTTGTTTTTAGCTGCAAAAGAGTGTTCACAGGACAGGAGCTGTGCTTCATGGCATGGCTTTTTGGGATCACAAGGTGAGGTTGGGACAGCTGCAGAGCCGTCTTCCTGATGTAAGCCCCGAGCAATGTCACTTCCCAGGAAGTCAAAGCTGCCCACAGGTGGATATTAAACACCCATGGGGCCCGATGCCAGCTGACTCACTGTGAGTCCTCACCACTGAGGGAGGCAGGACCCCCTTCCTGCCCAAATTCCACCTGGCCTGCAGTCTGTGGTGGGGTAGGAGTCCTTCCTAAAGCAGGCAGGAAAGACAGATGGGCATGTTAGACCTAGGTGGTGAGCCAGGCCTCATGTGGCTGCCAGAGACCCAGCGGTCCCTTTCTCCACCAGCAGAGTCCTCAGAACACAGGACACTGATCTACCGGGGACAGCCACCCTGCAGGACATTTAGACTAGCCTCCTGCCTCCTCTCCTCAAACGATGGGGGGCACGGACAAAAATGAAAAGTATCATGAGGCTTATTTTCTCTTTTTCTCTAATATACGTTTGGCTGTTCTCATCTATTCTGTTTGCTCACACAACTAAAGCAAGTTCACCATGGAAAAGTTAAAAAACAACAACAACAACAACAACAACAAGTGGGTAAGTCAAAAGAGAAAAAGAATCTGCTATCCTACTGCCTATAGACAACATGAGCAGATTTCCTGCCTGTCTTTTGTCTATGCATTTATTTATGTATCTCAGAAATGCTCTCCTGGACACAGGCTCATCTGACCCTCCTCTTTACAATTCGTGAATTTTGACCATTTTCCCACATCGTTAACTTTAGTGACTGGCGTCACGTGCACATAATGTACAAAGCTGGATGATACTTTCAGAGATTAATTTATGTTTAATTAATTTATGTTTCTCCTCCCCTCCTGTTCTTTCTACCCCTGTCCTCCCTCCTTTAAAGCAGAGAGTAAGCTCTGTGTTTCCCTGTCCCAGCAGGGGCCTATTGCCAAACAGAAACTGCCAGCAAAATGTTATCTGTCCTGGGTTTTGTTTCTAAAAGTCCCAGCCCAGTGAAAGGGTTGTTGGTTCAGGTGAGTCTGGAAAACATCGGCTGAAAGGGTGGTTTTGGAGAGACCTGAAGAGAACGAAAGTGGTGGATATTAAGAGGTCTCTGGTACCTGTGAGACAAGCCCAAGGAGGTGGCTGGAGGTGAAAGGGATGGGCTGATGATGTGTCCAGAAAGACAGGCTGTGGAGACACACAGAAGCTTCTAGCTTTAGCAAAGAGACTTCATTGCCGGGTGGCCCAGGTTCAGGGTCAGTAAGAGCCCCCCAGGGCAAAGCACGCCGACTGGTCACTGCCGTGAAAGACAGTTGTAATTGCTGCGCCCCACGCGCCACCCTCTCCCCCAGAGAAGCGAAGACAGGGTCGGGGTCTTGTCATGATCGGGAGGCCAGGTGGGTGGTGCCATCAAAAGAACGAAGATCACTTTTCCACCAGCCTGGAGGTTTGGAAGGCCTGAATCCAAAATTAGGTTGAGAGAGATTCAATAAAGGAAATGACAATTCTTGCAGAGCTGGGCTTGTGAATGAAAAGCCAGGCTCATTCCCTGTGTTTAATCCATCCCACGCTGTTCAATATAAAAAGTACTTCTAGTATTTTCCACCATTTGATCTTCTCAGCCTTAACGTTTATTTGGTCGTATCATTGATTTCTTTATAAAATTTCATTTATTTTATTTTTCTGATTTTTTTGGTCGAATTTTACGTGTTTATTCTTATTTTATGTGTGTACCCAGGCTTCCTACGTGACAAGTGGGAGGCACAGGCAACTGGCCATCACAGTGAGCTTTGTGGGCCGTAGGCAGGTGGGCGGGGTCTCGTTCTCCCCTCCAGCTGCTTCTGCAGGGACCATCCTGGCCTCCCAGCGGAAAGGAAACCTAAGCCACTGCCGAATCTGGCTGGCCCAGGCAAAGCTCAGATCAGAGATTTCCCCACAAAGGAACAGCAGATCTAGGCTTCCTCAGAACACACGGAACCGGTCAGAACAGTGGTGTTTTCTCACATTTCGAGCTATCTACACCATTGGCAAGGAAATAGATGATGCCAGCTACCCCTGGTCTTCTCCCCGTCGACTCTCTGAACTTGCCATCAGGCAGACCAGAGGGCAGCAGCTCGCTAGCAGCTGAGCCCTGGAAGTCTCAGGCAGGGACAAGCCCTTCCCTAGCTGGGATGGTCACAAGGGCCAACTGTTTTGGAGAGGTGACCCGATGGGGGTAGAAGTCAGACTGCAGTGAGCTGGGGTGCAGACTGCAGTGGAGACTGAGGAAGCAAAGGTCTCTCTTTGGGGAGTAGAAGGAGCAGAGCTGCAGCAGACACGGTTCAAGAGAGGATTTATACGGAACGTGAGACGGATGTGTTGAGAGGCTGAAAGCAAGCAGCACAGACAGGAAGAAAGGCTGAAGCGACAAGACGAGAGGATGTCAGTGCAGCGAGACACAGGGCAGGTTGGGAGAAAGTGGGATCCCAACAGACTCACTTGTCAGATTCACTCTTGTGTCTTCGTCTTGGTGACTGCTGGCTACTTGTGTCTCATACCTATTGCTTACTGAGAGCATCATAGTGAAGGGGGCAAATAATATTTAAAAGCCAAGCCAATTAAAAACCTACCTCTCCTCTTGGTTTGGGTTGTGGCTGCACCAGTTTGTACAACCGTCCAAACTCATTGGACGGAATACATTAACGGCAGGTGCATCTTATAGTATGTATCTTGAAGTAAAGATCAAAACTGAACCCACCTCTCCAGGAAACTATAGAAAAGATTATTAAAAAACTATAAAAAGGTTAACTGACAAAGATGTATATAGTATTTTAGGGGCAGTCCGAATTATAGTTTGAAAGCAAGAGTGAGAAAATGTTTCCGTCTCCCAAGTAGGATTCTGAAAATGCATTCAGAAACTGGAAAAGCACCATTAATACTGTCCCCAGTGGTGAAAATTAGAAGGAATCTCTCAGCCCATGCATCGGGTTGAATCGATGGATAGCTTGCGCTTTGTGATCAATAATACCGATTATAATGATAGCTAACATGATTTACCATTTCCATAAGCCAGGCATCTTATGAGTGTTATTTCATTTCTTCCCCCACCGTGGCCTCTGAAGTAATGGCTTCCCCTTCCCCCTTTTCTCAATAAGGACCTTGAAGCTCAGAATGGATGTATTATTTGCCTGAGGAAAAGAGCAGACCTAGGGTTCAAGTCCATCTCTGTGTCCAGAGTCTGAGTCTTGAACACTATATAGCACTAAAATATAAAGCTTCTGAAATCTTATTTTACTTTATTTTTTAATTTTTACATTTTGTTTAAAGCCAAGTTAGTTAACACACAGTGTAATAGTTACTTCAGGAGTAGAATTTAGCAATTCATCACTTACATATGACACCCAGTGCTCATCCCAACAAGTGCCCTCCTTAATGCCCATCCCCCATTTAGCACATCCCCCCCACCTGCCTCCCCTCCAGATACCCTTGGTTTGTTCTGTTTTTAAGAGTCTCTTATGGTTTGTCTCATTGTTTTTATCTTATTTTTCCTTCCCTTCCCCTATGTGCATCTGTTTTCTTTCTTAAATTCCACACATGAGTGAAATCATAAGATAATCATATAATAATATTTGTCTTTCTCTGATTGACATATTTCATTTAGCATAACACACTCTAGTTCCATCCATGCTGTTGCAAATGCAGGATTTCATTCTTTTTAATTGCTTTTTGATTGCTGAGTAATATTCCCATGTGTGTGTATATGCATGTATATACATACATATATATATGTATACATGTATATATATATACATACATATACACACACACATACAGACACACACACACACACACACACACACACACCACATCTCCCTTATCCGTTTGTCAGTTGATGGACTTTTGGGCTCTTTCCATAAATTGGCTATTGTCAATAGTGCTGCTATAAATATTGGGGTGCATGTGCTCCTTCAAATCATCTATTTGAAATCTTATTTTAAATGTAACTGAGTTAGAAAAGGATGCAGATATTTAAAGAAACCAAGCGAACAGCATCTCAGACATATGGAATCACCTGTTGCAGAAGTTAGCATTTTTGCATCTGTCCATTTTCTCCTGATGAGGCATGCCTATATGGCCAGGGCTGAAGGGGAAACATGGCATCTGTCCTCACCTAGGAACTTTTACTTAATGAGGCAGAGATACAAACACCCGAGAGGCAGGCCACTTCTTTTTACTAGAAAATCTACCCAACAACTTCTGCTTACATCCCATTGGTTAGAACTGCGGCTCCTGGGTAGAAAAGTGGGGAAATGTCACTCTGGAGGAGGATACATTGTCACCCTCAATTCAACCAGCTGTTACTGAGACAAGGACACTAAGAACCTACCTGGAAGTCCCAGAGAGAGAGAGAGAGAGAGAGAGAGGCAGCACGTGTGGGAAACCAGAGACCACACACATAGAAGTCACCGAGGTAAGATGGGAAGCAGGGAGTTCCGGGGTGTTAGGGCAGGAAGAATTCCTTGCTTGACTATCTCCCCTGGGTGCTGGTGCTGGAATGGAGGCCCTCGGCTGACTCTGCCTGTCCTGGCATTGACAGGCTTGAGATGTAGGCTGGGAATGAGAGGACAGGCTTTGAGATTGACTTGCTTGAGATGTAGGCTGGGAAAGGTGTCCCAGTGGTCACATGTGGACGAGGAAGCTGCTCCAGCTTAGATGGACAGCAATTCGATGGGACCACCGAAGCAGGTCCACCCAAGTGTGGAAAGGAAACCCTCCCTCCTTTAAAACAATCCACGGTGCTGTTAGTAAGGAAGAAGGAGCACCTAGAAGTCACAAACAGTCACACTTGCTAGATACCCATTTTGCTGGTGTGTCAGGGTTGGGAGGCGTGTGCTTGTATCCTGTTGCAATGGAAGGTCTGTCGGGGTGGAATAGAAGGGCGTAGGACCCACTTTTTAGGAGATTAACAGGGTTGGGCCCCTCCCCTCTGGTGCTACTCAAAATGTGAGTTGAATAGAATGGAATCAAATTGAATTGAATTGAGGACTATTGATTTCAAAAGAGGGCAAGTAAATACTCTGCAGTGTTTATCAGAGGGTGGTCAGTGGACAGACTGCATTAGAATCACATAAAATCCTCGTTTAAAAACATCCATTCATTTATTCATTCATTGAACAAATACGTATTGACTCCACATATGTGACCAACACGAAGAAAGGAGCTGAGAACAAAACAGTAAACAAGGAAGACATCATCCCTGCCCTCTTGGAATGTTGTTTAGTGAGGAAAACAGTGAAAATTTAAGAACTGTAATAATGAAAAAAGCAAGTAAAGTGATTATGCATCGTGATGCTGTAAAAGAAGCAAATCCCAGGGGGACCACAAAGAACAGAAGTCTAGCAGTTGGTTTCTGTTTTCCAGGCACCAAGGAAGCACTTGAGGCCTTGTCAAGCCCCAGGGAAAGCAAGAGGCCCCAACACAGGCTGAGGCCAGCTGGGTCTCTACTGTGGACACCTCAGAGTCCGTGTTCATTTGATTTAGAAAACCAGAGGGAATTCTGCGTGAACGTGACACAGAAGTGTTACTCATCTCCTGTCACTCTCTAAATCCCACCAAATTCGCTCAAATTACAGATATTAAGCCACAAGTCCTGAGAGATTGGGAGAGGAGAAAATCGCTGGTGAAATAGGTCAATGTGTCTTTTGGAAGGTCGGACACAGATGAAATCATGACAACAGAAGGCAGGAAGTTGCAGCCTACGTGTGTGTCGCAAGGAAGATGCACAGACAGCGGAGGTTGCTGACCATACAAAAGCCAGTTCATCCTGTAGAACCCTCAAGAAGCGTGAGCTCAGTACCAGAGGCTGTGGAAGGCAGAGGTGAGAAGCAGAACGAAAAAAGGGTGGGTCAGCTTTTATTTTTTAGAGAGAGAGAGAGAGAGAGTGAAAGTGGGGGAGAGGGGCAGAGGGAGAGAGAGAGAATCTTAAGCAGTCTCTGTGCTGAGCATGGACACGGGGCTCAATCCCAGAAACTTGGGCTCATGACCTGAGCTGAAATTAAGAGTCAGGCACTCAACCAACGGAGCCATCCTGGTGTCCCTCAGTCGTCTTTATGTAGAGCAGCTGTCCCCTCCTCCCCACCAATTTCTTCCATCATCCCACACCACCACAGCCTTACCCGCCTTCCTCCTACAGAAAATAGACTGTCTAGTACTTAAAGAAATGTGTCTAGAAACTTCCAAGCTCAGGGACACCAAGAAGGAAGGAGTGAGACACAGGGATAAAAATAGGACAAAGTGAGTTAAGTCAAAGTGTGCATGCATTCTGAGCACTGGAATGCCCAGCCCCCATCCCAAATTCCAGACTCACGACCTCAAAGCAAAGCACACACTTCCCTCAGCAGAAGATTGGCACATTCACTCCGGAAAACATTTCATGGTCCCAGAGAAAACACTTTAACATACCAGCCTTCTATTAACTAGCCCTCCAAACAGAGATCCAAATCAGTGTTTTTAAAGCTAACCTCTTAAAAATAAGGTGGACAAGGAGAAATTTAAAGAAAGCCTCTAACATGAAAGAAAACAATCGAAGAAAAATAAAGGTGGAAGGAAACAAAGAAGAACCAAAAGAAATTTCTTTTTGCATTTAATTTTGTTTTTATTTTTTCCCCAAAGAAAACAACAAGTAAACAGAATATGGATTATATTCATAATGTCATCATCTCTTTGTCTTAGCAGAACATCAGACATCTCACTAGATTACTATCCTCAAGCAGAGGAAGAAGATATTCCATCCATAAAACAAGAACCAAATGCTTTTCTTTTTTTCTCTTTTGAGAGAGAGAGAGAGAGAGAGAGAGAACAAGCTCATGAGCAGGGGAGGGGGGGAGAGAGAGAGAGAGAGAGAGA
>NC_064818.1:74433272-74470229 GCF_023721935.1 Panthera uncia | reverse complement strand
AAGCTCATGAGCAGGGGAGGGGGGGAGAGAGAGAGAGAGAGAGAGAGGGAGTGAGCTCATGAGCGGGTGAGGGGGGGAGAGAGAGAGAGACAGAGACAGAGACAGAGAGAGAGAGAGAGAGAGAGAGACAGAATCTTAAGCAGTCTCCATGCCCAGCACACCCAATGCAGGGCTCAGTCCCACAACTGTGAGATCATGATTGGAGCTGAAAACAAGAGGTGGGTTCCCAACCGACTGAGCCACCCAGGTGTCCTGAGGACAAAATGAAGAACGAACAGAATGTATGATAAAGAGAGTGAAATGCAATTAGAGAATATATCTGTGAAAGTCCAAGCACTAGAATTTGTAAAATGAGAGATCAGAGAAAGCAGAAAGAAATTATTAATGAAATAACACAAGAAAGCTTCTTAAGACTAAATGTGGGTCTTCAGATTGCAAAGGCCTGTTGAATATGCGGCCCAGTGAAAGGCAGGACATCCATACCAGGGCTTATCATGATATACCAGATACTGAACTCTAAAGTAAAAGGAGAACCCTAAAAGCTTCCAGGAAGGAAAAATAACAGGCTGCATGCAAAGAAGCAAGTGTTAGAATATTATCGGGGCACCTGGGTGGCTCAGTTGGTCAAGCATCTGACTTCGGCTCAGGTCATGATCTTATAGTTCATGAGTTCGAGCCCCGTGTCAGGCTCTGTGCTGACAGCTCAG
The DNA here is from genome assembly GCF_023721935.1 of Panthera uncia. Lineage (NCBI taxonomy): Eukaryota > Metazoa > Chordata > Mammalia > Carnivora > Felidae > Panthera > Panthera uncia. The sequence continues at coordinate 74,469,522 of NC_064818.1, read as the reverse complement.
AGCCTGGAGCTTGCTTCAGATTCTGTGTCTCCCTCTCTCTCTACCCTCCCCTGCTCTTGTGCTGTCTCTCTCTCTCTCGCTCTCTTTCTCTCTCTCAAAAATAAATAAACATCAAAAAAAAAATTAGAGTATTGTCAAACTTTTCAGTAGCAAACTGGAGAGTAGGCACCACAGGAAATTCCTTTTAGAACCAATGAGGGAAGATGATTTTCAACCTAGAGTTCTGTACCAACTCAAGAGGGAATGTTGACCAGAGACTTTTTTAATGTGAAGGACTCAAAGATTTACCTAAAATGCACAAGTCCTTAGGAAGCAACAGGGGAATGTGCTTTCACAAAATGAGAGAGGAAATCAAAGGGAAAGATGTCAGAAACAGAGATTCTAATACAGGATAATGGTGAAGGGCAGTCTGGGCACAGTCCTAGAGAATTATCAATGGACACGGGAACAAGAACATAGACACAGAAGAAGGTCACCAAGGAAAACTGGGACTGATAATTATTATGGACTGAATGTGTCCCTAAAAATTTCACAAAATCTTTCATAAAATTTCTTGAAATCTTATGCCTCCCCAGTGTGAGGGCATTAAGAGACAGGGCCTTGGCAAAGTGGTTCGGTCATGAGGGTGGAGCCCTCAGAAATAGGATTAGTGCCCTTACGAAGGTGGGGGGCGGGGCAGAAAGAGCCCCCTCCCACTCTTTCCGTCATGTGAAGGCACAATAAGAAAGCAGTCTACAAACCAGGAGATGGGTCTCACCAGAACCCCGCCCTGTGGGCATGCTGACCACAGGCTCCCAGCCTCCGGCTGTTGTATATAAGCCACCGAGTCTTTGGAACCTTGTCTGAGCAGCCCAAACTGGCTACGACCATTATCCAGTAGGTTTAAAAACTAATGACAAATCCTTAGACAAGCTTACCAGGAAATTGGCAACAGAACAGTAGAAAACTATACAAATCCTCCACTCCCAGAAAGACAACACTCTACAAGAGAGAAAACAGTCATGGTATACCGCTCCATGCAGAAGTAAGCAGTGCTCACGGCCACAGTATAAACATTTTAAGTGTATGATTTTATCAGGAATTGTAAATAACTCTACTGGGGCAACTGAAGGTAGCTAATTAGTAATGATGGTAAAAGAACTAAATGTTCAACCATCACACCAAATGGTAAGTATTGCCTAAAACTAGTCAGTGAAGAAAGAGTACTGGAAACATATTAGTTGGGAAAAGATGGGTAAGTATAAAAAATATATAGCTGGAACGGTTGAGAGTAGTTGCCTCTAGGAAAAGAGCTTTAGAGATGGCGCGTGGGAGGCGACAACGTATATTACCTGTATATTCTGAGTAGGTTTTACCACTCTTTAAAAAATCAACATTAACCTTTCAAAAAAAAAAAAAAAAGCAATGGGAAAAATTTTTTTCACAACTGAGCGTCATTCCTGAGTGTCATGTACATGCCTTGTAGGCTTAATGATTTGAGAAGTGTCATCACCTGATGAAGATCGCTGGTGAGTCTGAATTCGGTTATCTCTAAGCGGTAATTATAAAACATCAAATTGCACTTCAGTATGATCCCAAATTGCAGGAGCCAGAGAATACGGACTAGCAGGATTTCCTGAGTTGAAGTGGTGAATCGAATTCTGCTAGTATTCCGGACTACTTTACCTCGTGTGTAACAGTGGAGAAATGGAGATTTTATCTCGTCCCCCCCAAACCAATTTCATTTTGTCCTATTCATACTTCTGGGGATAATTTAAAAGATCTTAAAAATGGAATCACCCCGTGCTATTTTCAGTTCCTATAATGTTAAGAAACAGAAGTATATACTTGACTATTTTTTTTTTTTTGGTCACGAGAATGCCACACAATCAGAATGAGGGTAGATTGAACGTGGAGGTTCAAGATACTCTTTTTCATGAGAAAGGTTCTAACAGGCAGAGGAAACAGAATAAAATTTACTCTGAGATGGTGAATGAGAGGATACTCACTCCTTCCTCTGGCTGTTCTGCTTTTGCATTCGAGATGCCCCAGCCTGAAGGACCTTTTATGTAATTTAAACACATCCTCTGTTCTCTGAACTGAGATAACCAATTTCGTATATTACATCTGACAGCAAAGCCGGAGAGTCTCTGGATGGAAATGAGGTGAATGTTTAGGTAGGCAAACACATAATTGCTCTGTTAGAAACACCTTCATCCAGAAAGACAAATTAACGTGACTCATTTTGACAGCAACTTCTTGAACCAAATACATTTCCGAGTAGGGACGGGATAGGATACAAGCTCCGAAATTAACATGCAGAGATATATCTGTAGCAAAATTAGTTTCTCCGCCTCCCTCTGAAATAGGAAGCTGCTGCTGAGAACAGAGCAGGAAGCCCTTACCCACGGAGGTGATGCAAATAGAAAAATTCCCCATTTCACCTTGGTATTCTGCTTCAGACTCCTTCTACCTGGGGAGAAAAATCCCCGTTGTGTCCCAGACTCTCCTGCCAGAGGGCCTTCCAAGTTATCAGTTCATTGTTCCATCTTCTGGACTTTAATTACCATTTTAAACTTTTTTCTTCCGCTGGGGAAAGGACTTTATTAGCTAAGTGTTCTAATGAAGTAAACTAAAAGTTTTAATGAAACCAAAACAAAACTGTTCTAAGACTATTCTATTTAACGAAACTAAAATACAACTGAAGACAGAGCCTTCATGAAAATAACAACCGGAAAACATTTAGCGGTGGGGGGAGATTTCCCAAAAGCAGGTAAGACCCATAGACAAAAAAATAAAAAATAAAAAATAAAATAATAATAATAATAATAATAATAATAATAATATACCTTTTGGCAAAGTTTGAATGCCCTCATATGAACTCGGTGAAAATGAAAAGGATAATTTTTTGATTGCCATGATTGTATTTTTAGTCGAGAAAAATGAACTGCTGAACTTGTTTAATTCAAGAGCTGTTTGCCAGCTGACAGGTATGAAGTCTGTAGGCAGAAATCTCCACTTGGCTACATTTTCTTTTGATATTTACTGCTGAAAATACTGACTTTAAAATATACTACATCCAAGGTGATTAAAAACATCCATCAGTATTTCAGACAGGCATGCTGTTAATAGCTTTCCTTCTGGAAGGAGCTCGCCCCTGGGCCCCGGAATCAGCACTGTCTCCCTTCTGTGGTCAAATAGGGAGGGCCGATACCACACAGACCCTGGCGACGGAGCTCAAAATACCGTGTGCTTGGGTGGCTCGACTTATGGGGAAAGGGTCCAGCCCAGGCACCGGAACGCCAGTATGTGGACGCTTTCCAAAAAGGTGCCAGGAGGCAGGCTGGGGACGAAGATTCCAGCATCTGCCTCGTGGGGGGAGCTCTCCTCCTGTTTACTGTGTTCCCACTGGTGCCCCTTAACTTGCATTGAGGAAGAGACTTCCCCTTCCCAGCCAATCCTGTGTCTCAGATATCTCCTCCCCACCTGCTCTGTCTACAGCTTGTGGTCAAGAACTCTCATTTTGTACTTCGGGACCCAGCCTCTACTCTGGCTCTGCCACCTACAGCTGCTGTGTCCCCAGAAGGTGACCCAGCTCTCTTGTCCCCTCTTCCCTCGCGTGTATCACGGGGAAGAGAACACCACTGCCTGGGGTTAATAGGAGAGTCAAGTGAGGATGTGCTTAGCACCGAGCCTGGCCCGCAGTGTGTGGAAAGTGGTAGCTATTAATTCCTTGTTCATAGTAATATTTGTTGGCCTCCTGCTAAGCAGTGATGCTAGGGGACACAGAGGTGAATCACATGTCCCCTCAGGGAGCCCATAGTTACCAAGTGGGAGCCATATCAAATAAGGCCTCTCACTGTTTAGGACCAAGACTTCAGATGCCATTTTAGGACTTGCATGGGATTTCCTCCCTCAGGCCTCTGCCCGCCCATGTGTCGTACCTGGAAGGCCACAGCTGCTTGTTGCCCCTCTCTGTAATTTTCAGCCCTTCCAGCCTCAGAGAATCTTTGACCCGGAGGCTTTCTCCCCTCTGAGTCCTGGGGGACTAGAATAAGTAGCCTCTGGAATTGCATAAAGTGGGAGAGAGAGCGTCTTGCAGAGGGGAGGGATGAGAGGGAGACAAGAGAGTAGAAACAGTGCTTGGCCAGGGCTCGCAGACTGGACCCAGCAAATGGCTCTCACGGAGGAAGTTTTGTTTCTGGCTAAAGGCACTCACCCCATGCCAAAGGAATCAGGAACCAGGGACACAGTCAGCAATCAAAGAGCAGGCAGGTGCCCAGCCCCTTAACCACCACCCTCCCCCCATGCTGGAGGCATAGGAGACCACTTCCTGAGTAGAGAGGCCTTTTGATAAATGGGAGTGGACAGCATCCACACCACTTGGGACTTTTCCCGCCTGGTGATAAATTTTCGGAAGCAACCCCAGCTTTTAGAGCTGAAAGTCCTCAGGGCCCTCATTATTTTATGCTGCAAAAAATCTAAGTGCCCACAAGGCAAGACACAAGCAAGGAACGGACTTACGGGCAAATACGGCTAAGTGGTTAATACCACTGGACCGATGGGAGCCAAATATATTCAGAAACCGGGACACCTGTGTGTGTCCAGATCTCTTCGCAGGATGCAGGGGGCAGATGTGCACACGGAATCCATAGAAGCTTCTTTCAGCCTTTGAGAGGCACTTGGGTCCAAGAGACAATGGAGTGGCTTACTCTACTGATCTTCAACCTCAAAGGCCCCAGCAAGAGCCGTTTCACCAAAGGGCATCTTCAAGGGCTCTCAACAAGCCTGCAGGAAGTCAGCTGCCCCCACCCCACCCGCATGCTGAGATTTGCCTGATTATAATTTTCGTCCTTTCATTTTTAAAGAAGTGTGTCCAATACATTAACCTGCCAGAGACAATGAGCGCATTAAAGGCTATTAAAAAGCACAGCGATAAAGAAATCGTCTAGCTTTAAATGCTTTCAAGCTTATTTGAACATAGAATCTTGTATGTGCTGTGTGTGTAAAACACCCTTTGATACCCCACCTCTAGAACACTATGATGTTCTGTCGAGGAGTGACAGTCAGAAGAGGGAGTCATCCACGTTCACACGAAAGCAGGGCTGGGCTCACTATTGGTCGCTGCTTGCCTACTCCCCAGGTGTCATCCCGAGCATCACTGAGACACAGAATCCCATACAATGTATAATCCTAGCCCTAAACTGGTGTCCAGAGTCTACCTGCTACAACCTGGGAATGTATAGATGAGAAAACCCCCAGAATGGGAAAGCAGGCTGATGGCTAAGGTTGACATCAAATTTGGTTCTCCCGAGTCTTATCCAAGTGTTACTCTGACTGTTCCATTTTATTCTTTCTCTCGCCTATCACCGACCTCTTATCCACCTTGTTCAGGAGACCAGAAGTCCTGGTAACACAGCCCCCATTTTCTGACCTCGCCAGACTCCATCTAACGCATTGCCTGAGGTGCACCTTGTCATTTCTCCTCCTGGAAATCTCCACTTCTCGTTCTGCTTCAGATTCTTCTTCCCAGTATAACAGCACCACAGTGGCTCACATTTGGAACCAAGAGTCATCTGGGATCTGACCCACCCCTAGTTGCCACAAGATCATTTACTCATTGAGAAATATGTATTGAGCACCCCTATGTAGGGGACCTGTGCCAGGTGCTGAAAATGCAAAAGGTCGCTAGAGCAGATGTGGTCCCTGACCTTGTGGAGTCATCAGCCTGACACAGAGCATGGGCTGTTCCACACGTCTCTCAGCTCCTCAAGGCCAGCCCATCACTAAGATGTGATCTCTCCTCCAAACCCCTAGTCCTCCTCCCAACATTTGTCAGGGCCCTCATTACATCAGATCAATGGCGGAAAGGACTTCTGTCCCTTTGCCTTAGCCTCACCCCTCCCCAAGCCATCCTGCACCTGCATGCACACTCTTACACTCTTATCTGAAGAGGTGTTTTTTTTAAGAGACAGAGACAGAGTGTGTGAGTGGGGGAGACAGCAGAGAGAAAGAGAGAGAGAATCTTAAGCAGGCTCCATGCTCAGCATGGAGCTCAATGAGGGGCTCATTCCCATGACCCTGGGATCATGACCTGAGCTGAAATCAGAGTCAGCTGCTCAAATGACTGAGCCACCCAGGCACACCCCCCCAACTTTTTAAAAAATTTATAGAGAGAGAGAGCAGTGCACACACAGGAGAGGCAGAGGCAGAGAGAGGGAATCCTAAGTAGGCTCTATGCTCAGTGTGGAGCCCAACGTGGGGCTTGATCTCATGACCTGAGCTGAAATCAAGAGTTGGACGCTCAACCAACTGAACCACCCAGACATCCCTATTGGAAGAAGCTTTTAAAGCAACATCCTCTCTCCCTGCTTCCTAAATGAAATCCATGCTGGTGCCCAGTGAATCTATTCTCCAGTCCCTGGCAAAGCCTCACATTTTCCATGTGTGGAGATAGTTCCACAAAGGAAGGACCTTTCCCTGATCAAGACAGAATGGCCCAGAATTAGAAGAAAATTTCCCATGGAGCTAGAGAGGCTGGATATATACTATTTTAGTTTCCAAAATTTCTGCTACCAGCATTCAGTTTAAAGAAAAGTACTACATGGGCAGAGTTTCTATAAATACATTGTGTGTCCAGCAACCCCGGATATAGCCTCTCCCAACCTCTTGGTAAAAGACCATTGAAAGCACAAGTGAAAAATGAAAAAGTGTAACAAACATTTAAAGAAAATAGCAGTCAATCTACTATAAGTATATGAGAGAACGTCCTGCTACTTACAAGACATAGAGATGGATGGATATCCACAATCTGAGCCAACATATGCTTTTGTGTTGCATTAAATGGAGAAAACTTATCAACCTTAAAAAGTATAGATATTTTCTTTTCTGCTGCAAGTATCGAACTTTCTGCAATGATAGAAATGTTCTACAATCTGTGCTGTCCAGCACGCTAGGCACTGGCCACATGGAACTATGGAGTGCTGGAGGTGTGCCTAGTGCAAGGGAGGGATGGAATTCTCAGTTTAATTTAAATACAATTCAAATGTAACTTAATTCCATCACCACGTGCGGCCACTAATGAGGCTGCACAGATCTACACCCATCAGAAAGTTGGGGTCCTCCCTCTCCTGTGCAGACACTCCTTTGGGGGTAGTCAAGCGTGGGCCCCTTTCCTGCCCTCAGCCTCAACACTCCTTACTTATGAGCAAAGAATTAAATAAAACTTCCAATAATAATAATAATAATAATAACAACAACAACAGGGCACAAAGTGGTAGGACAGGAAGAGACAGGAAGTGTTTATATCCTCTCCACACCTGAAAAACAAATAATCCAGTGAAGAAATGGGCAGAAAACATGAATAGACACTTGTCTAAAGAAGACATCCAGATGGCCAACAGGCACATGAAAAGATGCTCAACGTCGCTCCTCATCAGGGAAATACAAATCAAAACCACACTCAGATATCACCTCACGCCAGAGTGGCCAAAATGAACAAATCAGGAGACTACAGATGATGGAGAGGATGTGGAGAAACGGGAACCCTCTTGCACTGTTGGTGGGAATGCAAACTGGTGCAGCCGCTCTGGAAAACAGTGTGGAGGTTCCTCAAAAAATTAAAAATAGACCTACCTTATGACCCAGCAGTAGCACTGCTAGGAATTTACCCAAGGGATACAGGAGTACTGATGCATAGGGGCACTTGTACCCCAATGTTTATAGCAGCACTCTCAACAATAGCCAAATTATGGAAAAAGCCTAAATGTCCATCAACTGATGAATGGATGAAGAAATTGTGGTTTATATACACAATGGAATACTACGTGGCAATGAGAAAGAATGAAATCTGGCCCTTTGTAGCAATGTGGACGGAACTGCAGAGTGTTATGCTAAGTGAAATAAACCATACAGAGAAAGACAGATACCATATGTTTTCACTCTTATGTGGATCCTGAGAAACTTAACCCATGGGGGAGGGGAAGGAAAAAAAAAAAGAGAGAGAGAGGTTAGAGTGGGAGAGAGCCAAAGCATAAGAGTCTCTTAAAAAATGAAAACAAACTGAGGGCTGATGGGGGGTGGGAGGAAGGGCAGGGTGGGTGATGGGTATTGAAGAGGGCATCTTTTGGGATGAGCACTGGGTGTTGTATGGAAACCAATTTGACAATAAATTTCATATATTTAAAAAATTAAAAAAATAAAATAAATAAAAAAAATTTTAAAAAGGAAGTGTTTATATCCTGAGAATTTTTTCTCTCTTGGGTAAAGCAGCAGTTGGTCAGAGACGGAGGCCCTGGTAGCAAGGTCTATGGAAAACTCTAGTTTTTCATGCCTTCTGTGCAAAGGGATAGAAAGTAAGTTATCAGAAAGGGAGAGATGAATAGGGGAAGCTTATTTTCTTAGGGAAGTGAAGCTATCCTGTATGATACTGTCATGGCAGACAAAAGTCATCGTACATTTGTCCAACCCCACGGAATGCACAACACCAAGAGTGACCCCTAACGTAAACTGTGGTCTTTGGGTAATGATGTGTCAGTGTAGGTTCATCAGTTGTAACAAACATACCATCCCGCAGGGGAATGTTGATAATGAGGGAGGCAGTGCATCTGGGTAGTGGAAGGTCCACGGGAAATCTCTGTATGTTCCTCTCAATTTTGCTGTGAACCTAAAACCACTCTCAAAATTAAGTCTTTTTTTTTTTTTAATTCTACAGGTATCTAAAACAGGAAAACAAACTAAACTAGATGCCTGCAGATTATCAACAAAGGATTAAAAACTATGCTGGCATGCGTTTTGTCCTCTACAATGCTAAAGAATGAAGGAATAACAAAAAAGAAATACGAACAAAAGACTGTTTCCAAGGATTTTCCGCACAAGTTGCTGCTTATGTGGAAAACTAAGAGGAAGACATACCACAAAGTCAAGAACTAAGAAAATACAGCTCGGGGCATCTGGCTAATTCTGTCAGTAGAGTGTGTGACACTCGATCTCAGCGTTGTAGGTTTGAGGCCTACATTAGGTGTAGAGGGAACTTAAAGATAAAATCTTTAAAAAAAAAGAGAGAAAGAGAAAGAAAATACATCTTAATTTTTTTTTGGAAAAAAAAAAAAACTTGATAGACGGCAGTTTAAAGCAAGAATGAAAAGTACTCAGTATGGGGAAATCCTGGAATAAAAGTGCCTGCATGGAGAGTCTAACATTAATTAAAGAGTTCAAAGCTTATTACACATGAAATTTTCAAATACAGTCATTGAAAAGAAATACAAAACAAAAATTGCGTGTAATGTAGGTACCCAACCACAACATACGTTAATGGAGAACAGGAAGTAGGAAGAAAGATATGGTAAAAAAAAAAAAGAAAAGAAAAAAGAAAAAACATGATAACTTCTCCTTCTAAAGCAAGAAGGAACAAAAAGGTCACTCGTATCTTTGGTAATAAGAAAACCATAGCTTAAAAATGGCTTTTACAAACTTGATGGTCGCCACCAATACAATTAAAATCAGAGGGTATCCCTTCCTGATGACTGCAGTTGATCAAAGAAACTATGTCCATTTTTTTCCCCCATGCCACTGTTTTCTTCTGAAGTTTTCTTGTCTGTTTTCCTCCAATAGAATATAAGCTCCCTGACAAGACTGAACTTGTTTTATTCACTGCGTAGCCATGGTACTGACAGAACCAAACAAATACCTGTTTATGTTGTAAGTCATAAAAATTTATGTAGGCAAACGTGTTGTTTTCTCTCTTGATTGCTTCCAATGCTTTAATTCTTACTCTTTCTAAACCCCCAGAACTGAAGTCATTAAGGTTTTATTCCAGGGTTTTTAGGATTTCAATTTTTTTTTTCAACGTTTTTTATTTATTTTTGGGACAGAGAGAGACAGAGCATGAACGGGGGAGGGGCAGAGAGAGAGGGAGACACAGAATCGGAAACAGGCTCCAGGCTCCGAGCCATCAGCCCAGAGCCTGACGCGGGGCTCGAACTCACGGACCGCGAGATCGTGACCTGGCTGAAGTCGGACGCTTAACCGACTGCGCCACCCAGGCGCCCCTAGGATTTCAATTTTTAAAGATATTGTTCATTAATCTACAAAGAATGTATTCTGTAGTTACAGTAAGAGGTTAAGGTTGTCCAACACCACTTGCTAATCATTCCTTCCTCACTGCTTTGAGATGTATTTTTCTCTCTCTTTCTTTTCTCTCTCTCTTTCTTTTTGGTCATACAACACATTTTATATATTAGGGCCTTTTCCTCGGCTGTCTGTTCTATTTCATTGCTCTGTTGGTTGATTTTTATAGCACAGCCAGTTTTAATGTTTATGTATTTAGGTATAGGTTACTTGCAGGAGGGACAAAGCCTAATCTGTTCCATTTTTATTTATGACGTTAAATAGAACATAGCAGTGTTTATTTGCAGTGAAAAATTGGAGGCAATATAAATAAGCAACAATAGAGGAATGGTTAACAAAGATACATTCATATAGGGAATGACTGTGCATTCAACCAATGAGGCTAATGGCTACAGCTACACTAATACCCAGGCCCATGAACACACTTAATGTGAACATCATCGCTTCGCCTGATTTGGAAATAGCGCAGCCCATAGAACAGTGTTCTCCCTCCTCATGCCAGCTGCCACCCTGAGAGGGCCCTGTGATACATTTACGAATCAAGTTTCTGAAGAATTCTTAGTGACTTTGAAGAATGATTAAGTAAAACATGATTAAGTAAAAGTAAAATTAAGATAGAAAATGGGAATTCCAATAGGAGTTTTAAAATCTCTGTCCTCAAGTTTTAAAGACCAAATGGAGAATAGAGCAAAATGGTAAAAGGTTCGCATGGTAATACAAGTGACATTCCTTTGGACTTTTCTGTCCTTTCCAAATTTTCTTCCAGAAATTATATTTGCACATGAATAATTTTAAATACACCTTGTTAAAACTGCATGGAGAAGAGATCGGAGCGTACTTGGGGGTGGAGGCAAGCTAGGCTGGAGCCCAAGAGGCACAATATAGTTCAGGGTGCTGATGTGGCCGTGCTAGCCTGGCCCCAGGTCAGCCCTGGAGCAAAGTCCTCAGTCCCCGGGCTGCACGCCCCCTGGCTTGCCAGGCACTCGCCTCATGGATCCTCTCCAGATGGGCTCTCAGCCACACTCACCTCCCGGCCTCACGGTCTTCTGCCTCAGCCCATCGTGGGACAGATGTGCGCCATGCGCCATGTAGAACTGCCCGTTGGTGTTCCCCTGAATAGACTCTGAGGGCAAGGTTGTGTTGATGCTCTCGTTTGACTGCTGTCCCTGCCACGGTTAGGAGTCACAGCTCGTCCATGAGGCCTTGATCACGTGTCCTCGCTTACTGAGCCTTTTAATCCATAAAACCCACCATAGATGGGAGAGATGGGAAGATGGAGGAACTATTGGTCTTAGGATCTTTGTGAATTGTTTTCTGTGATTTGGGAAAACAGCTGGGGGAATGAATAATCCCAAAGTCATACCTTTTTAGTCCCTAGTGTTTCCCTTCGTGGGCAATTGTTTGGATTTTTTTCTTTTTAATAGGCATTTGGCCTGCTGGTTTCCATCATCTTTGTGGAGACTGTTATGTACAGTCACATCTCCGTAGTGTGTGGGCTCCGTGCTTCATGGACAGAGGAGGGTCACACCTACACGGGAACCTTCCCATCTTCATGGAAGTGATAAAATACAGAATTGGTGATGTGTAAGACTCAGCCAATCTGTCCCAGGGATAGGACACCACCAAGCATGTCTAAGGGTGTGATTTCATCCAACCCTCACATGGGCCCTCTGAGGCATCATTTTGCAGATGGGGAAATCAAGAATCCAAGAGTTTCAAATGTGTTGGTCATTAGAGGACTGGTAAATAGCGCAGCTAGATTGTCTGATTCCTCTTTCCATGATTAAACTGTAATCTGGGCAGTGTGTAGCTATCTCTGGATTAAATTTATTTGTTAGTGGTCACAAGTTCCTAGAATGAATGTACCCCCAAGGAAATTGGTCCATATTTTCAAGACCCTGGTATCTGAGTTGGCTGTAGAGAGGTTATAAGGATGGCTCATCAGAGCCTAGGTGCTAAGAAAGGAACTTCCAAACGGGCAGTTTGCAAACAAACAAACAAACAAATCTGAATCTAAGTTGAGTTCTTTGCAAGGGCCCTTGCTAAAATCAAACATAATTACAGGTCAATTTTATCTACAGAATTGTAAACGTCATGAAGCCAAGAGACTACTAAGGATGAAACCTAAACCAAATAAGAATACGAGATATGATGTGTTATGAAGAATTTTAAAAGAGGAAAATAAAATAGGTACCTAGCATATCTCACAGGTAGATGATGGGAAGACACTGGCAGTGGGATTTTTTTCTTAAAAACAAATTACCTTGCCAGTAGACCTACAGAATACCTTAAGCAGTTTAATTTAGTATTTTGCATTTCTACCAATCCTGACATATAAATACAAATAATGCATCTCAGTCCTTTTAAGTTAGTATCCATAGTTACTCATGAACAGTAAATACATTGAGGAGTCAAACGGGGCTGAATATTACACTGTTTCATGTTTATTCAGGCTTGTTTAATATCAAACCAATCAAAGCTAATGGCTGTAGCAAAATCAACATGCATGCGCACGAATGTATTTAAAATAAACACCACATCCCTCGATTGTAAACAGCTCTGACCACAGACTAATGCGCTCATGCCCACCTGGCTGCCATCCCACGATGCAGACAGAGCGCAGCTCCAAGGTCGGGTCAGCAAGTGGCCGGCCTTGGGCCTGCCCTTCAGCCCCTCTGTTCACATCAGTAGAAAGGAAAGGACCAGAGCTGTCCTACAGATCTCCCCTTTTGCACGGGGAGGCCCTGTGGGGCCAGAGACCATGCCTGTGTGCTCACCACTGTGTACCACACACCAGCCTTCATGCCTGCACATCAGAGAGCTCAGTAAACAGCTGGCAGTGATTCCATGCGATCAAGCCCAGGAATTACCTTGAGAAATGGTAAAGCATTTATTCAGACCCTCGGGACAACAAGTCATTACTATGTATGTGAATGAGACTAGAGGCCAGGAATTAGGGGATTTACAGCTATTATTTCATTTAACACAACAATCCTCCGAGCCGGGTGTTACATTATCATCCAGGTTTTACAGAGGAGGGGACTGACGTGGCTCAGAGCGCAAGGCTGGCAGGCGGCACCCCCGAAACCTGAGCCCAGAGGTGGGCAGCGCTCGTGCCTGTATGCCTGTGCACCCAGCTCTCCTCCTCTCCGTGCCTAGCTTTCCAGGGATTTTTCCAAAGTCTGTACATCAGGTTTCCCAGAACTGGCTACTCATTCATTCATTTATTTAAGTAACATTGATGGTCTCATGGAGAGAGAAAGATGCTGGGCACTATGGGAGAGCAAAGACTCCTAATACATAGTCTTTCCCCCCGAGACACTTACAGTCTAGGTAGAGAAAATAAGCCACTCAGAGATCAGGAATAAACAATACCTTGGTGGTTAATAACTGTGTGTGATGATGGATGCCATAGGCTCCATTATAACTTCCTCCTCAGGTACAGACACACGTCATGACATACAGAGAAGAGAATGGTCATGTAAGTCGGGTCATCTGGGAAGTTTCCAGAAGGAACATGGATCCAAGCTGGCCCTTGTTCTTTTTTTTTTTTTTTTAATTTTTTTTTTTTAACGTTTATTTTTGAGACAGAGAGAGACAGAGCATGAACGGGGGAGGGTCAGAGAGAGAGGGAGACACAGAATCCGAAACAGGCTCCAGGCTCTGAGCAGTCAGCACAGAGCCCGACACGGGGCTTGAACTCACGGACCGCGAGATCGTGACCTGAGCCGAAGTCGGACGCTTAACCGACTGAGCCACCCAGGCGCCCCTGGCCCTTGTTCTTTAATCAAGGTGTAAACTTGCATTTGAAGGTGGGAGTGGAGGACACAGGAGGATAGGAAAGGGGTGCTGTGCTATGTGGGGAAGACTGATGTCCAGGAGCTAGGAGCAAGTGTGATCTTGGGCAAACTCTAACTCCTCTCTCTTCATCTAAGGAAACGAGAGAGGGATTACGTCTGTCTCTTGAGTTGTGAAAGGGATTAAATGAGATATCCAACATATGCAAACTAATGAGCTCTGTGCCCGCTACAGTAATAACTCCATCAATGGGAGTGACACCAATTAACAGTATCACTTTTCCATACTTGGAGAGACAGAGAAAAAAAAGATTACATTTGTGCTGAGCCAAATTCTCCAATGGAAAAAGCTTTAAATCTGGGGAGGGGCAGAAACGAAGGGGAAAACTCCCTGCAGTTTCCATTTTCTTGCTAAAAAAAGAAATTATGTTTATTCAGTATGCAAAACAAATAGGAAAATTAGAATTTAAAATGCTGACTTCAGCTCTTCCCAAGGCCAAGAGTAAAACCTGCAGTGCTTTTTACGTCATTTTAAATATCATTTGCTGTAGGGGCACCTCGGTGGCTCGGTTGGTTGGGCATCCAACTTCAGTTCTAGTCGTGATCTCACATTTCGTGGGCTCAAGCCCCACGTCAGGCTCTGTGCTGACAGCTCAGAGCCTGAAGCCTGCTTCAGATTCTGTGTCTCCCTCTCTCTCTCTGCCCCTCCCTTTTTCGTGCTCTGTCTCTCTCTGTCTCTCACAAATAAACGTTAAAAAAAAAAGTTGATAGTTTAAATATCATTTGTCGTAGAAAACAAATGGGTAACTTTTCTTAAATCAAAGCTTTGTTCAAGCATCTTGTGTAAAAAGAGGTGGCTTTAGGGAACCATAATCATCATCTTCTATTACTGAAAAGCTGTCACACAGAAGAGGAAGAAGGTTTGTTTCTCTTGTCCCAAGGAACAGAAATCAGACCAATTTTTTAAGTTTTAAGGAGACAGATTGGACTTAGTATTTTTTTAAATAAAAGGAACAAACTGAAGACAGACAGATGGGAAAGTACCCCTCCCAACTTTCTAGCAATTTCAGACAAATTGCCGGCTGCCATCATAGACAATAAAATGTCCTCAAAGGACCTGATTAACCAGCTGCCAAGAATGCTGCTCATCTGGCCTGCCTGGCCCATCCGTTCTCCAACGACAGCCAGACTGACCTCTCAAAATGGAAATCAGAGGATGTATACACACTTAAAACATTTTAATCCAGTGTTTCACAAGCTTATGTTCAGATTGAAACTGACCACCTTTTAAAATCCTGATTCCCAGGTGGTACCCCAGACCAATTAGAATCCACCTCTGGGGACAGGGCCCAGGACTCAGCATTTTTAGAACTTGCCAGGTACACCAATGTGCACCAAGGTTGCCACTCAATACCATCCTCGGGTCAAGACCTTCAAGGAAGAGCCCCTACGCGCCTTCCAGCTTCCTCTCCACTCCTACTCTCCCTCTCTCTACTCACTGTCCAGCAACATCAACTTTCATTCTGTCTCTCAGTTACCATCTCCCCTCTCCTCACCAGACACCGCGGCTCCCTCTGTTGGGAACATCCTTCCCTCCCCATTCCATCACCTTTTAACCACTGCTCGGTCCTCAGACCTTATGTTTGGAAGGTCTTTCTTTTCTTCTTCTTTTTTAAATTTTTTAAATATTTATTTTTGAGAGAGACAGAGCACGAGCAGAGGAGGGCAGAGAGAGAGAGAGAGAGGGAGACACAGAATCCAAAGCAGGCTCCAGGCTCCGAGCTGTCAGCACAGAGCCTGTTGTGGGGATTGAATCCATGAACCATGAGATCATGACCTGAGCCAAAGTCTGATGCTTAACCGACTGAGCCACCCAGGCGCCCCAAGAAGGTCTTTTTAGTTCTCCCACCAAAGACTGGACGCCACCACCACCCCCCGCCCTGCCGCTTCCCACCTATTATCTGGTCTTAAAGCTCAGAAAGGCTTGATCTCAGAGTACAAGTCATGGTCATTGTTATGAACCTTATTTGTGTAAGGACGTGATTAGTGATTGAGTCCTCCATCACCATGGAGGCTTCTGAGAGGGGTGGGGGCAGCCAAACGTGGTTTGTTCCCTCTGAGTCTCCAGGACCTCGTACAGTGCGTGGCATACGGTAGATTGGGTGAATGATTGCTGGGATATAATTTCTGCATAGCTCAGAAGGACATAATTTTTCTCGTCCAATTCTAGATTCAGGCATCTTTAGTTGTAGTGGTTCTACCCTGGCACCCTGATGCAGCAATTCTCCTGGCTCGCTCGTCTGGGCGCCTCCACTTACCCCGAGCTGCCAGAGGGTTTATAAGCACAGCCTTTGGAGTCAGACCAAACTGGGTCTTAGTCAGGACTTGGCTACCACTTAGTAAATAGTGATTATACACCAGCCGCTTATTTTCTCTGAATTCCCTTCCTCACATGTAGAAGGAAATTAATACTCATTTCCTAAAGTCGTTGTGAGGTTCAACGGAATTGCTTCAGTGTAGTGCCGAGCACATGATAGGTGTAAATATTCACAATGCTGCTGGGAGGAACTATTATCTTCATGTTCTTCCCTGGCTCAAAGGCTCTCCTCTGGAATGCTGGACTAAAACTAACTCAGCTGCGGAAGCTTCTCATCCTTTTATCTTTGCCGCCCCTCATCTTGCAGGGCACATCCAAATATACTGAACCAGGGGGTTAGAGGCTGCTCTGCGTAAAGATTCCTTTCTCAACACTGATCCTTCCATCTGGAGCACCCTTCCACTACCTTTCTGCCCCTCAAACTCCTCAGCTCGGAGTCAGTGTCTTAGTGAAGCCTCCTGTTTTCCCCTAGGAGGGACCCTTCTCCTACATTCTTTCTGAACTGAGGCACCAGCCACCCTTAGCGATGGCCACACTGAATTCTTGTTTTAGCGATTCTGTTTAACCCACTGCGTGGCAAGATCCCTGAGGCCAGGAATCATCTCTATCCCCAGACCTTTGTGAAATCTTATACTCCAGGTACCTGGTTAGTATGTGTTGATATAGTTAATGCTCCTGATCTCGGGAGCCAGGAAACAAACATGCAGATGATTCTAGAGAAAGCCATTTGATGGCTCCCTGATGTGTTATCATCCTTTCTGGAAAGGGCATCCCGGCATCTGTAGGTGCTATGGAGAAGGCACTGGCACCCGCTGGGGCTCAGGATCCCCCCCACACACACACACCCCGGCACAGGTGCGCTCCAGCTCAGACTAAGATTGGGGTAGGAAGGCTGTGGCTCAGAAGAGTTCTGGACTCCTGATAGATCAGTGCAAAGCTCTCAGTCCCGGAGAAATCACACAAAACCTGTGCCTTTCTAGTGCATGGTCAACAGAGCACATCCAATCCTTGCTGGTGAATCACTACAGAGAACCAAGGCAAACCCAGAGGGAGTAATTAGATTCCTTCCCTGACATCACTTTTAAAATATCTCCCGTTGCAAATAATCAAATGCTGCTTGGTTTTAGAGACACGTCTAAAAGGCACTTTGAGAGAAGAACAGTAATTTTCAAACTTTGTCACTCGCACACCTGCTCAGAGGAAGGTTGTGTAAAACCTGCCCCAACATTTACGAACAAAAAAGAACTGGCGTTTTGGCTAAGACCCTAAGTCTGTGGGGCCGGAGCTTCTCCTGTGCCCACCTCCTGATGGGGTCAGAGAAGGCCATGTTGGAAGAGCGCTAACGAGCACAGTTTGATGGTTTGTTATTGTTTAGTTGTTCTAAAAGGATAATTTCCATGTGTTAAATCTGCATACAGATTTCAGTGATGTTACCATTAAGATTCATTACGGTTCAGTAATGGAACCAGCTTAGGGATGAAAATATACCTGCTCTAAAGCAATAATCATCATCTCCATATATTATATTATCAGGGCAGAGAGGACCTGCCAGATTGCCATAATTTGAAAAAAGAGCCCAAACATGCATTTGTATTCCCTCTGGTACTTACTGTGCTGGGAAGGCAGGCCCGAGGGCCTCTCTGGGGGGGTGAATTCCATCTAACGTCATAGCCGACCCAAGCACGTTCCAAAACCTTGGCCTTTTCATCCCTGCGCAGGCTCGGGTCTTGGCAAATTGGAGGAGGCCCTGTTTGGTGTAGCCCAGCGGTTTTCAAGCTAGAGGTTACCTCAGAATCACCAGGAAGCCTTGTTAGAACAAGATTGTTACAGCCACCACCAGAGTTTCTGAGTTGGTGGGGAGAGTAGCGCTAGGAATTTGCATTTCTAGCAAGTTCTCAGGTGAGGACAGTGCAGGCCTCACAATCTTCCCAGTTGATCCTGAAGCTCCTATTCCAGGGCTCGAAGAACCACGGTGTGGCTGGTACCGCTCAGCTCTGTCTGTGCATGAGAATTACCTGGGGGTCTTTACTTTAAAGACCGGTAAGCCTGAGCTCCATCCCTGTGCCTGATTTAATTGGGGCTGAAGTACAGTGAGCTTAAATTTAAATAGATCAGGAGCTGGTGGCCGCTGTATTTTACAGGGCAGTTCTAAGGAAAACTGAGTGCATTTACTCGTTGGTCTTTTTTCACTGGGCTGAGCTGTGTTTACGAGAGGGATATGCATCAAGTAAAATGCCCTGCTCTCTAGAAGCTTACACTTTTTAGTAGGAATCTGTTGAATGACAGTAAATCTCTACATTTCACAGACGAAAAAAAAAAAAAAAAAGCGTGTGCTGTGGCAGTACAGAGATAACAGCAAGTTCAAGTCAAACCTCAGTTTTTCATGTTACTCAGAGTAACTTTAGAGGATTGCTTATGGTTAAGATTTCCAGAGATGTTGCTTGGGACATGATTAGTGTAATCTCATCATTTCCCCCATACTTGAAAATGTCCTTTTCAATTTTTCCAAATAATTTTCTCTTCCATAAGTAATATAAGGCAGGTATGGTGCCTGTTTTGCTCTCCATACATATCGGATGCTCAAAAAACACTTATTGACTCAATAAATGAGTCTATGAGGGGCGCCTGGGTGGCTCAGTCGGTTGAGCATCCGACTTCAGCTCAGGTCACGATCTCACGGTCCGTGAGTTCGAGCCCCGCGTCGGGCTCTGGGCTGACGGCTCGGAGCCCGGAGCCGGCTTCCGATTCTGTGCCTCCCTCTCTCTCTGCCCCTCCCCCGTTCATGCTCTGTCTCTCTGCCTCAAAAATAAATAAACGTTAAAAAAAATTAAAAAAAAAATAAATGAGTCTATGAGTCATCAAACCTGGTTTGCTGCCTGTTTTTCATATGGCCCAACGGCAAAGAATGGTTGTTACATTTGTAAACGGTTGGGGAAAAGGAAATATCTTATGACATGTAAAAACTAAGTGAAATTTATTTAAAAAAATTTTTAAATGTTTATTCTGAGAAAGAGAGCATGAGTGGGGGAGGGGCAGAGAGAGAGAGAGAGGGAGAGAGAGAATCCCAAGCAGGCTCTGCCCCATCAGCAGAGAGCCCAACATGAGACTCGAGCTCATGAACCGTGAGACCATGACCTGAGCCAAAACCAAGAGCCAGACACTCAACCGACTGAGCCACCCAGGTGCCCCAAAACTACGTGAAATTTAATTATCGATGTCCATAAGTAAAGTTTTATTGAAACACCGTCATCCTCAATTGGTTAGAATTGCCTGGGGCTACCTCCACACTACGTGGGTAGAGTTGACACCCTAGACCAAAACCTAAAATATTTATTATCTAGCCCTTGACAGAAAAAGTCTGCAGATCCCTGAACTAGTACCTACCTATTATTTTCCCAGGAGAAACTTGTTTGTGTTTCACATTTTCGAAGAAATTAAAAATTTTAAGAAGCTGCTTCTGAGTTGTGGCCAGAGAAAACTGCATTCCACACCCAAATATACACAGCTGGGATTTGGTGGGGGGAAAAAAGCAAAAGCTTTAATGGAGTTATTAAAGTTGCAGCATAGGAAATAAAATTCTCCACGGAAATTCTTTTAAGCTCATGAAACTTGAGGAAAACAAAGAATTTAAGACCCTGTTTATTATTTGATTTCATAAAAATGCCTGGCGTGAAAGCAATTACCCATTCTAAATGCTTCAGCAGAGAAAACATCCACTTACTCCTCCCAGATTTGGGGAAAGGCAGAAATTAGCTCGTAGTGTCATAAATCTTTGAGAGATCTAAACAAGCATCTTCTGAACGTTTTCAGACTTAACGAGAGCTCGACTTCAGCCCTGAAGAAATGAATCGGGAAACAGTTTCATCTTTTGTAAATCTCGGTTTCCATCTGGAATCTTTCTTGCAGGGGGGGGGAAGTAAACATCGTCCTTTCAAAGAGCAGACAAGATCTTAATTGCCTGTTTGACCCTTCACAGCTTTTCCCCAGGAGCAGAATTTAGTGCATCCTGTTTGGATATTGATAGAGTACTCATGAATATTCCTTGTAATATAAAATGAGGGGAGATACTTTAACACAGCTGAGTAATTGCAGTCTCTCTTTGGAGACAGAGAGCAAGCTGTATTACCAATCTGCATCCCCAAAATGACACTACAACCTTTAAAGCTGTATCAATAAATATGGTGCCAAATAAATAAAGCCACCTATCATACAAATCAAGATAGAAATGGAACCCTTGTCATTTCCTATTTTTTTAAAAAGGTGCAGCGTAGTGAGGGCAGCATAATCTAACATTCCAAGCTAGCTTGAGATGGGGTCCACTTGGACTCCTTGTGTCCTACCCCAGATTAGTGACAGGGTGTTGGAGAACAGCTTCGGGTATGTTCTTTCGTTTCTATTTCCTTTGGGCAGGGCCTATCATACGATTTGCAAAATCTTCCTAGGAGCGGAAAGGTGGTCCAGAGACAAACGACGTTTAAGGCAAAGGAGCAAGAATTGGAGAAGTCAGCTGAAGTCACATGTGACAAATTTGCTGCGAACTGTTGTCAGAGCCAGATGGAGAAAGACACTGGCTTATTCAGATGTGATAGAACCATATAGGGATCATCAGAAACTGATGCGAGGTGTCACAGCACGGTGCTTCAGAGCCTGTGCTTTGGAACTAGATGAATTTGGGGTAGACTTTTCGTTCCGCCTCTGACCCATTGTTTAATCTTGGGCAAGTAACTTGACCTCATCCATGATATTGGGCCAATGATACTATCTATCCCTGAGGGAAGACGGGAATTATAAAAGTTGATGCTTATAGCTGCTTGACGGTGAGCTCATTCCGTATAATTTTTACATGGCACTCCACAAACATGTCTGACAACCAGGATAATTCTGGCAACGCAGTTGCCATCCGAGGCCAGTGCTGGATGCAATTTGGTGGATGAGCTGGTGTCATCTGGAAAGCAGAGACCACTTCAAAACCCTAAAACGTCAGAAATGAAGAACTGGGGAATAAATTGGGGAAAGGATTTCCAAATAAAATCACTGTAGATTCATCACTCTAAAAGTAAATACTTGTAGCAGCCTATTCCTAGGGAGGAGAAAGGCATTGCAGCATTCGACCAGGGACAATGCGTTCTAAATCTAGAAAGCCAATAAACGCAGTGCTGTCATAGGCATCTTGGAGGTACAAGAGATATAGTCGTGTGTCTGGGGAGAGCGGAGGAGGAACAAAGCCCTGTACTGTCAACAGCTAAACTGCTTGGGACAGAGAGGAGATGAGGAAAAGAAGCTCTCCAGAGAAGTGTTCTAACTGCCCTGTTGCTGAGGCCCTGGTTTAAATGGGTAGCTCAGAATGGTTCTTGGGACCATCTACTGCCTTCATTCTTCCTGCAAATATCCCACATTCACTTATTTTTGTTCTTGGTTCTCTTCTTTAAAAATTTCCATTTGGCCACACGTAGGAAAACATTCTAAATATTTGAAGAAATGAGAAATGGAATTTTCATTTTGACCAAGGAATAACAACCTATAGAGATTACAGAGGAGACGATAAAAACCAGTGAAAAGTCAGCTTTCTGCTCTATTGCCATGTGTATTTTTCCTTTCTGCCTCTTAGGGAGCTACGGAAAATGTACTCCAGGAGCAAGGGAAGACCCTAGATGCTAAGCCGTCTGGCTCCTTGTCTCGCTGACTCACAGAATCAAATCAACCCTTTGCGTCCTGCTCCCTTTGATTAGGTCTTGCACCACGGGGGGTAGGGCAGGGGAGCAGGACCACTCTGCGATATAGCAATAGGGGCCTGAGTACACATGACGGGATGAGCCATCTCTGTGTCGCCTTTCCTTTCCTCAGTTATGACTCAAGTTTTATGCTTCCTGCTTGTCTTCAGCTCTCTCTTTGGGCCAGTGATCTTGTCACGTTGTCAACATTATGACACAACGGCAAGATTTCACCCTGGTCCTTGTGCTCGCTTAAGAAAAAGACTCTGAGCATCCTTTTCTTGGGAAAGTTTGACACCCGTGGAGTGTGAGGGGCAGGGTGGGGGCCAGGAAATCTCAGTCATTTACTAAACACCCACAAACTCACTGAGCTGGAAATGGCCCAGTTTAGAGAAATAGTCAGGCTTATCCACATCCAAATGGAGACCACCAGACTGTAGAAGAGAGACTGAGAGTAGCCAAAGGTCAAATTATTTCTGACTGTCAAGTTCATCCAAAGACTACATGCACCAGAAAGATGGGGGCAGGGGGTTGGCACTTTGGGACCTGTATGATAATGAGCGTTGCAGAGACAAGGCACCCGCATAGCTGAGGTTTGTTCTACACTTACACAACCTCAGCATACTTGCAGTTTGAAGATGATGGATGTGTTCAATACCTTGATGGTGGTGACGGTGTCCCAAGTGTTTCCATGTGTAAAGTTTTACCGAATCGAAACCACTTTAAATATGTGCAATGTATTGCATATCAATTACATACCGATAATTTATCATTTTTTTCATCAAAAAATAATAATTGTGTAATTACGTTCAGCGTGTGTCTCTTCCAGAGACAAAAGCTTGTAGGTGGGGCCTGGGGGGACCTAGTTCATTGCTGTACCTGCAGCATCAAGTACAGTGCCCGGAACACAATAGGCATGCAATAAATATTTGTTGAATATACAAATATTGAATATTTGTATTGTATTCTATTTGAATATTGTATTTAAATATTGTATTCAAATATTGTATTCAAATATTGTATTCAAATATTGAATATTGTATTGTATTTCTATTGTATTTGTATTCTATTGTATATTGTTGAATATACAAATGGGTGGACTAGTGAAGGCAAAGATTTGATTTTATTGCATCTTTTTAAAAATTTTTTATTTACTTATTTATTTTGAGAGAGTGAGAGTGTGTGTATGAGTGGGGGAGGGGCAGAGAGAAAGGGAGACAGAGAATCCAAGCAGGCTCTAGGCTGTCCGCATGGAGCCCGGACATGGGGCTCGAGCCCACAAACTGTGAGATCATGACCTGAGCTGGACTCAAGAGCCAGTTACTTAACCGAGTGAATCACCCAGGAGCCCCGATCTCATTACATCTTCTATTGTCAAGTCAAAGTGCTTGGTCCTAATGATTTGTAAAGAACCCAGTTGGCTATTCTCACCTTGGTACTAAAAGATAAGCATTTCCACAGCTCATGACATAATACCTTAGAGGTTTGCCACCAGGGATGCTGATTTAAAAATAATGCTTGTTTCGGGGGCGCCTGGGTGACTCAGCCGGTTGGGCGTCTGACTTTGGCTCAGGTCGTGATCTCACAGTTCATGAGTTCGAGCCCCATGTGGGGCTCTGTGCTGACAGCTCAGAGTCTGGAGCCTGCTTCAGATTCCCTGTCTCCCTCTCTCTCTGCCTCTCTCCCACCTGTGCCCTCTCTCTCTCTCTCTCAAAATAAATAAACATTAAAAAAATTTTAATTAAAAAATAAAAAATAAATGCTTGTTTCTGATTCTGATGATAACCTACTTATCATAGACAGTTTGGGAATAGTAGAGGAACAGTTTTGAACTGATGTGTCCTTGTTTATTTTCCTGAAAGTCTCCTCTCTATAACAAACATGGGAAACCCTGATGCACACAATCCACTTATTCACATATCTGCTGATTTCATCATTGCCTCCCGCTCCTCAGAGCCCTTGGACATCTCTTTCATACCGCATGAGAGTCCTCCTTAGGGAGAGTTGTATTTATCTGACACCCTCATCATAGGAGACACTTACTCTGTCTTGTTTAGACTAGAAAGAGCCAAGTTACTGAAGAATTTGGTGAGGAGAAAAATCTGTCTTGTTTTTGTTGTACAGCTTCTAAACGTTTACAAAACAGAAACTATACCCTTATACGAGGTTGCACATGTTAGTTGCACGACGATTGTGTCAGCGTGAACTCCTAAGTCCCCCACACCCCAAAGGCGTATTTTATCCTGGGAGGCCAAAGAAATCTGGCCATAGAGTGCAGTTGACTGACTAGTGTCTTACAGGGAGTCTAAAGGTCACCTTCTTCTGATTCCTAGAGCTTAGAGGATGGTGGCCTTTGATTAGTCATTGGATAACGCCACCCTGTGGGGAATATTTATACTCTACTTTTTCCTCAATTCAATAGCTATTCATTGAACACCTGTTTTGAAGGGCTTTACTAGATGCTGTAGGGTATGTATGGGGTGAGCAGCAGATGCATTTGCTCTCAGAGAGCTCACCGTTGAGCAAGACAGAAAGTAAACGAAAGGCACCATTCGCTATCAAATGAGAGAGTAGAAATTCTCAACCAGGAAGCTTCAGAATTACCTAAATCTCTTAAAATACACAGATGCCTATCCTTGATCTGGATGCTTATCTTAGATCTACTAGACCCAAATCTTTGGTGAAGGTCACTGATGGCCTCAGTGAAAACCCTCAGGTACATAAATCTGACTCCAATTCAGTAAGTAATACGGCTGGGCATTTGACATCACAGGTTTTTAACTGGAATAAAGTACACATAACATAAGCTTCACCATCTGAACCGGTTTTAAGGGTGTAGTTGGAGGCATTAAGTACATTCACAGAGCTGCACACCCACCAACTACCAGCCATCCACAGGACTCTTCATCTTGCGGAACTGAAACTCCGTGCCCCCTGAACAATAACTCCCCGCTTCCCCCCCTCCAAAGCCCCCGGCAGCCACCATTCAACTTTCTGTCACTATGAATTAGACTTCTATGGGTGCCTCATACATCTTGGTCAATCCAGCCCACTATAACAAAAATACCACAGACGGAGTGGCTTCTCAACAACGGAAATTTAACGCTCAAATTTCTGGAGGCTAAAAGTCTGAGATTACAGTGCCAGTATGATCAGGTTCTGGTGCAGGCCTTCTTCCTGGTTGCTGGCTGATTCTCACCGTCACTCCGCATGGTGGAAAGAGAGCTAGGGCGTCTGGGTGGCTCAGGCGGTTAAGGGTCTGACTTCGGCTAGGATCATGATCTCACAGTTCATGAGTTCCGGCCCCACATTGGGCTCTGTGCTGATAGCTCAGAGCCTGGAACCTGCTTTGGATCCTGTGTTTCCTTCTCTCTCTCAAAAATAAATAAACATTGAAAAGAAAGAGAAGGAGCTAGCTCTCTGACCTCTTTTTATAAAGACGCTGATCCACCAACAGGATCTAATATTAACCCCCAAAGCCCCTGCTCAGATACCATCACATTGGGATTAGGGTTTCAAGATATAAATTTTGGGTGTATACCAACATTCGGTCTATAACATTGTGTAAGTTGGATCTCATAGTTTTAAGTGCCACATTTATTGTGATTTAGGTTTTAAAAAATTCCTTTAAAAAGCAGGACAATACAAAAACATTTAAAAAGGCGGGGACGGAGGCTCAGTTGGTTAAGCATCTGACTTCGGCTCAGGTCGTCATGATCTCGCCTTTCCTGAGATCCAGCCCCATGTCAGGCTCTGTGTTGACAGCTCAGAGCCTGGAGCCTATTTCAGAATCTGTGTCTTCCTCTTTCTCTGCCCCTCCCCCACTCACAATTTTTCTCTCTTTCTCTCTAAATAAATAAACATTTTTTAAAAATAAAAAAAAAGCGGTACAGTACATTTCTGCGTAGAGAAGATCACATCCAGCTACAGGCTGAAGAAAACAACCACCCTGACATTATGTCACTGAGGTCCTGGGGCAGAGGAATATGTTTCTAGGGAAAACATGATACCCAGATTCCCAAAGTGCTGTATCTCAAAGACGTTAAAGAGAGGAAAAGTAGCTCAAGTAATTATGAAGATGACCTTTCCCGAAGAATGAATGCGAGGAATTTGAATACAAATATTGTTTTAAGTACCAGCTCTCATTTCTAAGTTGCATTACTAAAACTTGGACGGAGTAAGTTCAAGCATCCTTAAGTTTTCTTTTTATGTTAGATCATGTCAGATTCACTGATGACTTTGATCATTATAGAAATTGTAGTTTAAATATTCTTTAAAAGACTAAAAACAAGATGTACAACTTTCATTCACACTAAAAACTAAAGGCAGGCCACAATGAATATGCTAAAAAATAAAACCAAGGACAAGCAAGAAGTAAAACCAGATAGAGCTCCCCATCCAAAAATATCCCCAAAAGTATAGAACAAGAGATAACAGAATGAAGACCAAGCATGCAAAAATTACCTCAGTAACTATAAATGATTTAAGTTCACCTTCACCTGTGAAAAAACAAGAACAAATGATAAAAAAGCTGGCTGAGCCCATGTGCCAAACATCTTCCTCCCTCGCTCTTCGTTCCCAAGTAAAATAATGGAGGACAGTAAAGTTCAGGGTGCAGGGGAGACTTGGAAATGGAGGGAATGTAGGGAGATGGAGAAGGCTGGGAGTCTCCAGAGACCCCCATGCAGCTGGTGACCCTACCTGAGGAGCCTTGAAATTGCTGAGAAATCCTACACCACGCAGGGCAATCTCCCCCATGAAGACCAAAGGCCTCCTAGAGCCTCATAAATTCTGGAGATAGTACAGATTAAAAACACAATAATCTGATGCAGAGAGAGAGGGTTTTTTTGTGCACTGCTGGTGGGAACGCAAACTGGTGCAGCCACTCTGGAAAACAGCATGGAGGTTCCTCAAAAAACTAAAAATAGAACCACCCTGTGACCCAGCAATGGCACTACTAGGCATTGATCCACAGGATACAGGTGTGCTCTTTCGAAGGGACACATGCACCCCCATATAACCACAGTATGGAAAGAGCCCGAATGTCCATCGATGGATGAACGGATAAGGAAGATGTGGTATATATCTACATGTATATATATACATACATACAATGGAGTATTACTTGGCAATCAAAAAGAATGAAATGTTGCCATTTGCAACTATGTGGATGGAACCGGAGGGTATTATGCTAAGTGAAATTAGTCAGAGAAAGACAAAAATCATATGAGTGAAGTCATATGAGGACTTTAAGAGACAAAACAGATGAACTTAAGGGAAGGGAAGCAATATAAAAACAGGGAGGGGGACAAAACAGAAGAGACTCATAAATATGGAGAACAAACTGAGGGTTACTGGAGGGGTTGTGGGAGGGGGGATGGGCTAAATGGGGGAAGGGGCACTAAGGAATCTACTCCTGAAATCATTGTTGCACTATACGCTAACTAACTTGGATGTAAATTTTTTTAAAAGCAAAACAAAACAAAACAGTAATCCGATGATGTATGATTTGAGAATGCAGAAACAGAGTGTGCAGGCACCTCAGCCAGAGGTTTGTGAATTAGGGTTGGATGAAGAGGCCTGACCGTAAACTTAAAAGCAATTGGAGAAGGTGCAGGTGAATGTGAGCAAATGTGTTTTTTTGTGGGTGCATGTGAACAATTGTGACCAACCGTAGTGTAATAAGGTTCTGGCATCCAGAGTGTATACTCTGTGTTCAGATTCCCTAGATTCCAGTCACATACAAGTTTTGGGGGGGTCCCCAAACTCCCATAATGTTTGAGCATTGTTTAAGAAAAAGAGAAGAGGGGCGCCTGGGTGGCTCAGCCAGTTGAGCACCTGACTCTTGATTTCAGCTCAGGTCATGATTCCAGCGTTGTCGGATTGAGCCCCACATCAGGCTCTGTGCTGAGCGTGAAGCCTGTTTGGGATTCTCTCTCTCTCTCTCTCTCTCTCTCTCTCTGCCCCTCCCCTGCTTGTGCTCTGTCTCTCTCTCTCTCTCTCTCTCTCTCTCTCTAAAATAAAAAGGAAGAAAGGAAAGAAGGAAAGAAGGAAGGAAGGAAGGAAAATATGATTACAAAGTTTATTTGGAATGGGAAAAGGAATTACAGCAAATTTTAAATTTGATAAATACCACAGTCTCAATATCCAGAAAATAGCATGGTAATTTTATTATCTACCCTACATTGCTATTTTTTTTTTTTTTGCTACTTACTCTCTAATTTCCTTTTTATGTGACCATGGTTTTGTAACACTTTCTACACAGTAAATAGAGAAACAGACCTTTGGTCTCACACAATTTATTAACTTTTTTTAATTTGCTGATAGCAGAAACATTTTTGTTTTTCCAATGTTTATTTTTGGAAGAAAGAGAGAGAGAGAGACAGCATGTGAGGGGTGGTAGGGGCAGAGAGAGAGGGAAGCACAATCTGAAGCAGGCTCCAGGCTCCGAGCTATCAGCACAGAGTCCAATGTGGGGCTTGAACCCAGGGACGACAAGATCATGACCTGAGCCGAGCCAAAGTTAGCCACTTAACAGACTGAGCCACCCAGATGCCCTGATAACAGAAACATTTTTTTTAGCTTTACAACCTAGTGGTAATATCATGCAATTTTTAGGATTGTTGGTAAATTTGGGCCAATTCCATCATATTCTTTATAGATATATATGTATGTGTGTATATATATATATATGTATATATATATATATATATATATATACATGTGTATATATATATATACATATATATGTGTGTATATATATACATGCATACATATATATACATATATATATATATATATATATGTATATATATGTATATATATGAGACGTAACATTCGGCGAGGAATTTTCCATAGACCAGCCTTATAGCTTCATGCGCTTCTTAGGTGATTCTGGTGTGAATTACCAGATACAATCTGTCATGATTTCAGGTGAGTTGACACAATCAATGGTAAGAGCATTCCTAGAAGCAGTCTTACATCCGGAAGGCAAATAATAATTTAACTCTATGCAGAGGTGACTGCAAACCACACACAAACACACACACACACACACACACACACACACACACACAAATCCCACTAACTAAACCAAACATTACCCAATTCACCGTCCCCATAACCAGACCCAACCATGCCCACAGCCACTCCAACATCAGACCAGTAAGGGTTAATGGTGGTGGGTGGGAAGCTGGAATGGAGAGAGACGGTGGTCTTAACTGATTGCAAATAGCACATGTTACTTTTGCAAGTTTTATTTAAAAAAAAAAAAATGTATGAACACATGAATATATTCCAGAGCTTTAGAAGTAGTATATGCAAGAGAGGGGCCCTGAAGCTTAAGGTTTGTTAGCTTTACGGTAAATCCACTTCTGCCTACCTTCAAATCGTGTCTTTGCCATTTACTGGGGCCTTAGACAAACTGCTTACCCTCTTGGTCACCTCAACTGTAAAATGGGGAGAAAACACGGCTGCTTTCGCTACAAGACCGAGCTGAGTAGCTCGACTGCTCAGTAGCTTGACTGAGAGACGCTGTGGTCTGCCAAACCTATAATGTTTACTGTCTGGCCCTTGACAGAAAATCTTTGCAGACCCCTGCCTGTTAGATTTCAGTAAGAGGGGCTCATTACCAAGTTTGGACTCTGTGCCTGAGAGACTATACTTCTCATCTCATTTCGTCCCCACAAGCCTGCAAAGCAGGTGTGTTGTTCCTACTCGGTAGAGAACCAAACTAAGATTCAGGGAGAGGCAGGGACTTGCCCAAGGTTCCACAGACAGTGAGTAGATTCACCTCAAGTCTACAAGAGTCCAGATTGTAGCGACCTCTCCATCAGGCCAAGCTGCCACTGGAGTGGGTCGTGTAATGCCTGGGGCCATAGCTGGGAGGGGTGGGAAGAAGAAAACAGCTCCCTCCCTCTGTGTAGCCGGGTTCACCTCTCCCTCGTGGCCAGTAATGGAAAGCTCCTGGCTGGGCTGGCTCGGCCTCCCCTGCAAGTGTTGCCTGCTTCCCCATTAGCAGCCTTGATCGTTATAAACACATTGTTTTATTTAAAGCGAGGTTTCAAACTGTGCGCTGGTAGGAATCGAAATTCAAGTATAAAGAGTTTGATTACGAGTGTTTCTCAGATGATTTCAGTATTGAAGCAGTCGTATGGGTTCTAACAGTTATATTTTGAAAAAAGCAAAAGTAGTTGGTTTCTTCTGTCAGCCTGGGCTCCTTCTCAGCCCCTAAGAGGGAAAAGATCCCCCATAAAAAAAGAGCCACAGTTTGGCCACCAGAAGGCCATCACCGTGAGCAGCTCGGGAAGGAAGCCTTTCAGGGCCTGTTCCCAAAGAGAAATGCTCTACTGCCCCTAAGCCAACAGGACAACCCCAGCTCCTCAGACCCCCAGTACCTTCACGGGCTAAGGAATCCCTCCACCCAGGGAGGGATGGCCCTTCCTTCCCTCTTTCCTCCAACCTTCTGTGGCCAGTTTAGAATCCAAGATAACCCCAGTAAATTGCGGACTGTGCAGCCACGCTCTCGTCACCAGTCATCCTTTGCTGTAATTTTTAAGGGGAGTCCCTGTAGGGAAGGTCAACCATGGGCAGAGGACAGGTGGACAGATCCCAAATCGTTTAACCCACCCCCAACTGTCAGATGACCCAAGAACAGCATCCCAGAAGGGCCTTCTCTGTGGCATGAGAGGTGTGGATGCCATTTCCTTTTTTTCTATTGGTGGGGGGATGTTTGGGGCACCGCCTGAGGGGTGTGGGGGTTGGCTACAGACAGATGACATCTGTGGTTCGGTCTGGTTGTCAGCGGTAGGTTCTTTATAGATTCAAAAGCTTTGTAGTTTCACATTGATTGGGTTGATTTTCTATGCTAACAATGTAGAGGTAATTGCTGCAAGAGAATGCATGGTAACCAGTGGTGACAAGTTCGATTCCAGGTGACCAGGATCTCAAAATTATCCCCCCGGAGTCTGGTGGCTTGGGGAGGAATGGGAACCAGACCTCACCTGGATGGCGAAATTCCTCGTGCAGGGAAGCTACTAGAGTTCCACCAGGCCCCTTGCAAGATGCAAAGCCCCACAGTTTTTGAGCACAGAAGGGGGACTTGGCCATGTTCTCCCTCCAAAGGAGTTCCCACTGAGCTGGGGCCCTCAGACAGGACTGGGTGGGGACAGGCCAGCCCTCCATCCACTTCCTCCCTTCCTGAAAGGGCCAGAACAGAAAGTGGCTACGGCATCTGCCACCAGCCCAGGAGAGAAATAACACATCTCTATTAGGATGGTCAGGGTCACGGCAGGCCTGAAGCGACTCTCAGCCTACTGCCTCGCTGATTAGTTTCAAATATGGGTGTCTAGAAATGTGGTGCTGGGATTCAGAAGCAGATTTAAAAAACGCATTGCAGAAACTTAAGAAAGCTGTGGCTGAAATCATCTTCGTTGCGCACTGCTGTTTTGGGTGAGGGTTTTACAAAGCCAACTTCCTAACAGTGTTCCTCAGTCCCTACGGTAATTTATAACCTGTGTCCGACTCTCTAATGCTGCGCTCCCTCCCACACCTTCCCTCCACTGCTCCCCTCTTTCCAGTCTCTGCCTCTTTGTCACTATTTGTTCATGAAATGACACCAAGGTAATAAAAAAACATTCCTGCAATCTTCCTCCCGGGCAGACCCATGAAGTGTCAAGGGCTCCGGATGAGTACCAGAAAACCTGAATTCTGAGCCCTGTGACCTTGAGCAATTCACTTAACCTTTCGGGAATCCAATTCACTTGCATTAACATGGGCGTGGATTATCTCTAAGATCACTTGCAGCCCCCAAATCTATGGCCTTAAGTAGGAAATGTCGACAAACAATAATGGTAGGGGAAACTGAAATTTCTTCCTGTGGAAGCACTGAACGGAGCATTTGGGTATCAAGGATCGCTTAAGGAGGAAATACTAGCCCACCAAGGCATCCCTGAGCTGTGTGAATTATATCCCGATAGTCTCCAAGGACAAATTCACACTACCATTCACCACCAATACAATTGAACCCACTCAGGAATGTGCAAAGCTACAAGGGTAAACTTAATTTTGATAGAAAACAGGAAGTTAGATGTACATGCCCTCCGACCTGAAAAATGAAACAGATCCGGTTGCGAATTAACTCATTATTACTAATTATGGGTGTGGGGGGGAGCTAAAGAGTCTTGCTTCTAAGATATTATAGTAATTATAATAAAATAGTATAATGGTGCCTCATTTCCTGATGAAGGCATGCATGGAAAGCCAATTAGTTCAGACTGATTTCTCCAGGGCTCTGTCGCACTCAGCTTCCTCCCGCCTGGGTCACCATTCTATGTGTTGGAGATGAGGCTGTCATGTCTGTAGGTTTACGGAGAAGAATGGCCCTACCCCACATGCCCACGGACCACTGGAACAGCAAGGCACGGGCTTCTCATTGATAAATGGTGGTTGCAGAGGCTTATATAAAGTTTATGCAATGACTGAGTGTTACACTTGAAGAATCGAATGTCATGGTAGACGGCAAAGAGCTTTCGGTCCTGAACTGTAGGGTAGAGTTGTTCGTCATTATCTGGGGCCGTCCAGTTCAAGCTCCTCATCAGCTCAGAGCCCTTCTCACAGATGAAGAAACTAAAGCCCACGGAGGGGACCGATGTGCCTGAAGTCACCAGGAGGAGAAGGGCAGAGTCTCGCCTGGAAGCCGAGGCCTAGCGGGGGGTGGAGTGGGATGGGGTGGGGCAGACTAAGCTCTTTCCCCATGTGAATCATGTAAGGACCATAGAGGGCAATTTATCTTTTCATCAGCTTGAACATTTTGGCTTCAAAGAATCTTAAAATGCTTTATTTGTGGTCTCGAGTGTGTTTTGGAAGTTACAATTAAATTCTAACAATTAAAACAAGTTTGAAAAGTAAAGTAGCAATCTGCCAGAAATCCCATGGAATGGGGCGTTCAGGCTAATGGAAGCGTATGGCAATTTTTATCTTTTTTTTTTAATTTTTTTCAATGTGTATTTATTTTTGAGAGGCAGAGACAGAGTGTGAGTGGGGGAGGGGCAGAGAGAGAGGGAGACACAGAATCCGAAGCAGGTTCCAGGCTCCAAGCTGTCAGCACAGAGCCCGATGCGGGGCTTGAACCCACGAACCGTGAGATCATGATCTGAGCCAAGGTCAGACACTTAACCGACTGAGCCACCCAGGCGCCCTGGCAATTTTTATCTTATGATTAAAAGCTACCATTTTGGAGTAGCTCTTTCACGCCAGGAGCTAGAACAGACTTCTCACAAGCACTATCTTCCCATGATGCTCACACAGGCCCTCCGGAGGGTTAGCGTTCCCAGCCCAGCCCCTCAGACCACAGCCTGGCTCTCCCCGCCCCCCCCCCCAGGATGGCCCCTGGTGTGGGCTGGGGCGCTGCCCACCACAGTGGCTTCTTCCCTGGATGATGTCAGTGAACAGAGGAAGGACACCTAATATAAGCCAAACCACTGGCTCTGTCCCTACTCTGAGGCAAAATGATACAAACAGGAAGCCCAGTGGGGCTGGGTCATTCCGAGGGCAGGACCCTTACGACAGTCCCTGAGTTGCTTCCCCCAGACCTCTGGAGCTGGGCGATGGCCTTTGTTGCGTGGAGCCCGTTGGTCTCACTATTCTTCTTCCCAGGGAATACGCATCCCTACCCCATTCCTGCTTTTGTGTTACGTTGTTTTAATTGGTTTCTTTTCATTGTAAGCAAAGAATCCAAGCTGTGTATCACTGTACTGTTACAGAGGAATCCTTTGTTTTGTTTTTAAATATCAACTTTGATAATCACCTGCTAAAATCTACACCATCCACATCGCCGCCTTCTTATGCACAATAATGAATACATCAAGATACTGTATTAGTTAGTGAGAGAATGTGGGGTGCCTCCAAATGAATGTAGAAGGCACAGTAAGTTAAGACGACTCTTTGCTGAGCCCAAGACAGAGTGGAAGATATTCTAAGGGAGGGGGCATTTGATTCTGTTTTTCTTTTCTGCTAAATCTCTAACATGAAACTGTATGCTTTGCCTCAGTCCCCTGGATCTCACGGAGAACCCTGGACTCCCTGCCTTAAAGTCCTAGGCAGACCTTCCCCTAGCACCCACACTCTCTCCCCTATCACCCTGTTAGCGTCGTTCTCCGGCTAGTGCCGAGAATGGTCTGTCTGCTTCCTCCCATCCATGTGGCCTCCATTACTATGTACTTCTCATCTGGGTCTCCAGCCTCATTTATCTGTAACCCAGGAGCCTGGTCGGGGCCCGGGAGGTGGGGGGGTGGGGGGGGATGGGCAGGGGGAGAAGCACATGGCTTATACGAGGCCATTTTAGTGTTGTGGGGTGTGGCAGGGAGCTTGAGTAACAGACAAGAGGAAAGTTAGGGAGGGTCCCTGAGTCTCCTGTACCACCCCTAGTGTCACTGGCCCCTGCATGGCGCTCAGTCCGTCCCGATTTACCCAGGAGTCTCTGCGGACAGCTGAGTCCATTCACTTCCTGGACTTTATACCGTTTCCCCCACCAGGACTTTAGAAGCTGAGCTGTCTGTCCCAAGGCCACACAGCATTTGATATTCTCCTGCACATTTGTGTCCCTTGTCTCTCGCATATTCCTCCAGCTGGGCTGAAATGTAACTTTTGAATCTGAAAAGAAGGACTGGTTCCTTGCTCTCCAGAATTCCTTTGGTGGCTTTGACTGCTTAATAGTACCTGCGACTGCCTCCACACATACTCCTTCCACATGAGAGGCGTCCACGGGGGCTCGCACCTGCTCCAGACCTTTGGCGAGCACCCGGGCCATGTGTCGGATACTGGACTAAGTAGTGAAGGCACAGCGTTTGACAAAACACAGCCCCTGACCTCAAGAACTCCAAGGCCAGGACAGAAGCTTGGCAAGTGAAGAGATCATTGCTTCACTGTGGACCAAGTGCCATACAAGCGAGGCATGTCACACAGGCTTCAGAGAGGCAGACGGGGCTCCCTCCTTTTCTACTGACCTGCTAAGAGGAGAGCTACAACCCACCACTGATTTCTAGCGCTGTTCTGGGTTCACGCGAAATGCAGACAAGGCCTCAGCTCTCTGCCATTATGACTAATTGGTCGATACATATGTATCAGTCACATCAACATCAACATCACTGGCTCTCCCTCCGAGAAGAACCATGTGACGAGAGGCCTCATTTAGCTGATGGGAACATGAGCCTGGCTTTCATTACGAAGCATCCCTGGCCGCTCGGAAGGAATCGTTGGACCCAGTGAGGAACTGATGCGATGAACACTATTAATTGATTCATTTTCCAACCGCTTCATTGGTTCCCTTTCAATGCCCGAGGCTAATACTGAGTGCCTGCTAGTTGGTGGTATTCTCTGGTCCCTCCAGGCAGCTCACAGGGAGACACCGGTCACACCAGCTTCGTCAGTGAATCCACAATGTGAGTTTGGAAGTGATTGTGTGGTCTCTGCCTAAAATCACAAGCACATGGGACAGCGAGGCAGGGCCCCACGATGGTCCTGAGCAGATGATACCGAGTTTCAACCTTCTCTGACTTCTCTTCTCTGTACTAAAGTTCGTAAGAGTCCTGGCTTCCACAATACTTCTGCTTTAGTTTTTCGCCCCTAACAATGGACCTCTGTCTGCTTTCCATCTCTCTCTTCGAGCTCCCCTCCCCCAGATCTTTGTGAAACTCTGGGTGTAAGGTCAGCTTCCCCCAGTGAAATGCAAGTTGCACAAGGGAGGGGTCTGCTTTGCTCTTCTCTCCTACCCACCCCCCCACCTCCTGTGTCCCTAGCGCTGCAGAGGTGTGGCGCGTAAGAGGCACAGACCAGATGGTGGCATGAAAGAACCTTCTCCACTTTTCAACGTGAACTCTCAGTTCTGTGGGGACAACTCTAGCCTCAAACTCTCTCCTACACAAAGTCCCGCATCTCAGGCACCGGCCTGCATTTCCTTCTGTCGTCCGCCCACACTCGACATGATTGCAATAAAGTCCTTTGCTTTCTCTCCACACCAGCATCCCTGCCACATCTATCTTCCTGTTTCTGACAGCAAAGCCACCATTCACCCGACCGTGGGGCCACCTCCTCTCCTTCCTTCCTTCCTTTCCTTCCTTCCTTTTTTCCTTCCTTTCCTTCCTTCCTTCCTTTCCTTCCTTCATTTCCTTTCCTTTCCCTTCCTTCCTTCCTTCCTTTCCTTTCCTTCCTTCTTTTCCTTCCTTCTATCCTTTCCTTTCCTTTCCTTCCTTCATTTCCTT